>NW_004524645.1:9129271-9134271 GCF_000260255.1 Octodon degus
GTAAATAGGATATCATGTCCGCATCTTGTACAGCAATTAACCACTAGGAAGAATGTATGCAATGTGTTAATTATTGAAACTGTCCTACCAATTTGGTTTCAAACTGTCTCATTGCTATTTGTTTTACAATAAAATTATGGAAAAAATACAGAAATCATTGTTTAATTTTTAAAAAAACCAAAACATTTGTCCCTGTTAATATAAAGTGAAGAACTCCTCATTCAGATATTGCTTTCTAAAATAGTCAGTGTTCTTAATGATGTGTTTTGGGTTTCCTATTTTAGAGTTAACTGGGTGTCTTAGTTACTTTTTCATCATTGAGATGCGATACCCAACACCCATGATTTAAAGGAGGAGAGATTTATCTTGTCTCACAGTTTGTAGAACTTTCAGTCCAGATTTAGCTGGTTGAAGGCAGAGCAGCATATGTGACTGGGAAATATACTTAAGCCTGCCCCATACAAACCTCCCAAAAAAGGATAAGACTTTTTATTTCATTATAAAACTGAATGTTAGCTGGGTGTGATAGAACCCACCTTTAATCCCAGAACTTGGAAGGCTGAGGCAGGCGGATCACTGAAACTTCAAGGCCAATTTGGCCTATGTAGTGAGTTCAGGGCCTGCCTGAACTACATAGATCCTGTCTCAACAATAACTGTTCACAGACTCAGGAGCATCTTACTGTTTATTGTCACAAGGTGAAAAACCAGCTTGCTAGACTACCACAGAGGAAATGTACACAAATCTCCCCTTGTGATAACAGGACAGCAATAACAGAATCTGGCCAGGTATGCTGGATACAAAAGGTTTCAAGAAAGACAACTTGTATATTTTTAATAGCAAAGTCATCTAACCTTTAGGGTCCATTACAATATTTAGATACTAGAGGATTAGCAACAAATGGAAATGAAATTTCCATCTTGTTTTCTCTGATTGAAATGGTGCCTGGAGTTTGACTTCGGTGATCAAGAGTGGGTATGCCACTACCACCATTGTCCTTTCCTGCCACCACTGCCTGGAGGTACCCAGGAGGATGGAGCATAGGGCTGCAAGGCATCACCAGGCTTCTGTGCACCCAAGGACACTGCTGTCAGTCCCTTTCACCTCCAGTGATCTTGGGGCATCACTGTTGAACAATAGCACCTCTCTGTAGAGAGAAAAGGCAGCCTTGTGTTTCATGCCTGTAACTCCAAGGAGTCAAAGTAGAAAAGACAGAAAAAGAAGCATATTGGTGAGCAGGTCACAGAGAAATGAAAGCAATTTTTTTCAAAGATACTTTAACACTTTGGAAAAATTTGGGTATTGACATTGTCTATGAAATCACCAAACTGATTTCCACCTGGCATATGTTTATATTTTGATTTGTTTTTGTAGTTTTCTAGTAGTATGTGTTTGCAGTACATACTGATTAAATTCACTGGGGTGAGGCTCTACATGCACTTAACAAATCTCAATATTTTTATCCCTTCTTCTCCCCTCACTCTACCCTTCCTCCAGCTCTTGGTTCCCTCCCTTTTAAAAAAAGTTCTTTATTTATTTTTAAATATACTTTTTTCTTTGTTATTATCCTTGAATTAGAAACAGAGAAAGAACTCATTCAAGTCCCAAATCTTGGCTTCAGAAAGCAGGGTAATTTTCATTTATGTTTTGGGCTTCTTTTCTTACCCAGTTGGAACCTTTGAGTTTAATATGCAAAGGAATATGAAAGAACTACTTTACATCCAAATGAATTCATAGAATCCATTCCTACTCTCCAAAACCCCAGGCAGGCAGCCTTTGTGACTATCTTGCACATCTTGCTTCTGAATTCTATCCTGTCATTCCTAGTCCCATTTTTTTCCTCTCATTAACTGCTTGTGATGAAAGTCTGTCCATGAATGCATTTCTATGCCATCCTTTGAGACCAAGGTCAACCTACCTTATTTGGAGATCTTCCTGGGTGCACTTGCATCTTCCTTTTGGGCCATGATGCAGCCCATAGATCAGCAGCTATGTTCTGAATGTTTGGGTATTGGAACTGAATCCCCAGTGACTGTATTAAGATGTGGGCTCCTTGGGAGAAGATGGTTATAAGGCAGTGTGATTAGTGTTCCTATAAAAAGGATGCAAAGGTGCTTCCTGGCCCCCCACCATGTGAGTCTACAGCAATGCACGTTGTTTGTGGAGTGAGCAAGCCCTTATCCGACACTTGGTCAAGAACTGTTCAGCCTCAAGAACTATTAGCAATACATTTCTTCTGTTGCCAAATTACTCAAGTCTAAAGTAGTGGTGGTGAACCTATAGCACACATGCCTCAGCAGGTGTTACCATTGAAAGCTTTAAAAGGTTTGGCATCACTGGCCTAAAGTATCTTGTTGTAGCTCCCTGAAGAGACTAAGATAACAACCTTTTCATACTACTATGAATAATAGCTAACATATACAGAGCATCATAAATGAGGCGCTGGACGAAATGTCCTGTGGAGATCATCTTGCAGAACACATAATCCTAGGCAACAGAACTTTACAGATGTAGCAACCAAGTCATAGAGAGGTGAGATAGTTATCCTGATGTGACTGTACAATACATCTCTGAGACCACTAGTGATTTTATATGTTCATTGAAGACTTTTTAAAAGAGGATAAAAATAGTTTTAAAAATCAGAAATGATACAGAATTTCACTAAATCGTCTTGCCATCACATTGATCTGTATGCCTCGAAACTTTTCTTCATGTTATATTGCAAAAATTATGAGGCATATAAAGAAGTTCAAAAAGTAGCAGGTAGTGGACATCTTTGTACTCGCTACCTATGTATTTCATTTGAGTATGCTTTGTCCTATTTATTATGTATCTATCATTAACCTATCTTTTTGTTCAGCCTAAAGGAAACTCAGCACTGCATTTTCACACCTCTTTTTAAGCCTGAATATCATTGCCTTATTTCTTGAATTCTAATGCTAGAAGGAAATATTGGAATGAAAAGAATAATCTTGCTGTGCTATCTGTAAACTAGTATTGACTAGGAAGTGTGCATGCCATTTGTTTAAAATAATGTATAAAAATATAAAGGCTATTCTTCAATATTTGTTATGCTCCAAAGTCACACAATAGCAATCAGTATTCCTGGGATCCTGTTTCTACTGAGATGCAGAGAAACAACATCCCATTAGTAGGCACACAACCAAAGGGCAGGTATGTGCCTGTAAGCTCCAAATTCATTCCAGGAGGCATTCTTGGGTCACAAAATCAGCCCTTTTCTGAGTCAGATATAGGCACTGGTGTGTCCTCAGATTTAGACGAGAGGCACAGCAAGGTAGCATTTCAGGTGACTTAAGAATACCAGTTAGTGGGAAAGAAGCCAGCAGTAAGCTGGTAACCATAGGGAAAGTCGAGAACTATCTAGGGAAAACAAGCTCTAATTCTGAATCTCATCAAAATGATTTTTATTTCTTCATAAGAAAACAACACCTGAATTTTACATGACTGATATTTAACTTTCCAATAAGACATTGAACTTGGCTTAATTACAATCTGATTTAATTTTTTTAGACAGGAATACTTCATTTTGGAAAAAGTCATATAAGAAAAACAAGCAGTTTCCCCGAAATTTAATTTATCTAAAAATTCACATGTATTGCTAAAATATTTGAGATACATTTTCAGTATGTAAGTTTTTTTATGGCTAGAACAATATATTGAAGAGTCTTAGCACAAAGTATTATATAAAATTCTTAAGGAAGGCAAAACTTTTAGGTGGATTATGGAAAGCAATTAAAAGAAACATGGAAGCCTGAAGTTTGATCCTATTTTAATAGCCAGGTGTTTGAGGATTCATAGTTTCCTGCATTGAAGAAAACTAGTTCATCACTGTAGAATTTAAAGTTAAGCAAACTAAAATACAATATATCCAGTCAGGGGAGATAGCGCAGCGATCTACTCATGTGCTTAGGCAAGCATAAGGACCTGGTTCAATACCTGGTTCCATATGTCATGCTGGCTCCAGAACTAGCCATGAAAACGGGGCATGGTGTTGCACGCCTGTAATCCCAGGAATGGGGAGGGTGAGACAGGAGGATCAATGTGAGTCTGAACTGCATAGTGAGACCCTGTACAAAACACATAAACAAAATTTTAAAAAGATTAAAAATAAATGCATAATCAGTTATATTTGAATTTCACATAAACCTGGTCAAATTATTCCTATAAGTACTTCCCACATATCGCATGGCACATATTTGCATTGTATGTAAATATATAAAATGTATACTATATATTATATATAATTTATTATACTTTATATTATATAATGTAGATATGTATATAATTTCTCTGGCATTCAACTTTAACTGCCTGCATTTCATCTATCAATGCTGTTTCTGGAAGGAGTCTGGAGAACTTCCAACAAGGTCAAACATTTAAAAACGTCTCTTTGTGATCTTAATTTTTCCTATTGATGGTTTCGTCATCATCAAGCTAAGCGTTGGCATCTTCCTGAATGAGGAATGAAAAACTAAAATTTAAAAGCCTCTGAAATCCTTAAAATAAAAATGCAATTCTATATGTTTTGACATGGAATTGTCCCCAAAATATTAAGTGAGAAAAGGAAAGCACAGTAATGTACGTCTCAGAAGTGTATGGCCCTCATGTTGGGTCATAAGGATTACCTCTGGGGACAGGGCTGTGATCAGAAGGCTGTACTTTGTACATCTTTGGTTATATGTCAGGTGCCTGTATTATCAATTAAAAGACAAATAATTTTAAATAAATAATCAAATAAGCAATAAAAATATTCCTTCTCAAGCAATAAAACTTTAAATTCCACAGTGATGAGTTAGTGTCCTTTAAAAATGGCAAATTTTGAGTCCTTAAATAACATGGCAATAAAAATAGCCTCAAACTTTAGACTTCAATATATCTTTTAATTGCTTTTCATAATCTACGGAAAAGTTTTACCTTCTTTTTTTTTTCAAAGTTTTATTGATAAACAGATAGCAATGAGACAGTTTCAAATCAAATCG
>NW_004524645.1:9135351-9141508 GCF_000260255.1 Octodon degus
AGAAAAGTTTTACCTTCTTTAAGTGTTTTAAATAACACTTTGAGCTAAAGAGTTTTAGCATATTGTCATTAGCAATAAAAAACTGTAATGTATTGAAAATGCATCTCAGATATTATAATCTTACATTTCAGACTTGAGATGAACTAAATTTAGGAAGGAACTTTGCTCGTCTTTCTTATATGACTTCTTCCAAAATACTATATTGAATTATTTTGCTGAATTCATGCACTTACAATATTTAAATGGCAATGGAATATCCATTTCTGATAAAACTAAACAAAAAAAGGAATACAAATGAAGGACCCTTTTGTATCGGTACATTCAAAATAGTTATGATAGATATACAGCTACTTTCTCTTAATTCAATGAGAAGAAATATTTGTACTAACAGTGTTTGGACAGGATATCATGTCTGCATCTTGTACTATGAATAACCACTACGAAGACAACAATATGAAATGCATTCATTATTGAAACTGTCCTATTAATCAGTTTTGAAACTGTCTCATTGCTATTTGTTTCTCAATAAAATTAGTTAAAAAATGAAGTCTTGATGTCTAAAAAAATTAAAGCAGATTGTAATTAAATCAAGTTTGATGTCTTATTAAAACATTAAATAACAATCATATAAAATACATGTTTTGGGACTTCTGGGAAGGTAGTAGATTGGTAAGCAGCAGAGAAATAGCCTCTCTGAGATTTTCTGTCCAGATGCCAGAATGCAGCAATGTTAGGAAGACAAGGAGGAATGTGGGTCCCCAGCACCAAGCAAGGAACTACGTGAGAACTGAAGCCCATGGGGAAACTGAAGCGAGGGGCCTCAAAGCAGAAGATGATGGCAAGGAACACTTTCTTCCTGAGCCTTAACTTGCTCTGTGTGTGTGTGTTGGGGTGATGATTCAACACTGCAGATGAGCAGTGAGTCCAGAAGACCCCAAATGCCTCCACAGAGAAATGCACCATTGAAACATAACAGTGAATGAAACAGACTGCAGTGACTGGTGAGTTATTTGGGTTCAGAGCCCCCAAGAGAGGGCAACTAGCCAGTAGCTATTTTGGAAATGGTCCAACTGAGCTTAAAATCTAAATCAGCTGTGGGCTGGCTCCATCTAGCAGCTCCCAGGGTCAAGGTGAGGTAAAAAGGAATTTAAGTCAGCAATAGGTCAAGGAGCCAAGTTCAAGCTGGTAGAGAGCTGAGCACAAGCCTACAGGAGGTATGCAGAGTGCTTCAGACTGAACAAATTGGGTTTTAGCCTCACAGCCAAAAACCAGCCTGAGTATCAATGAAAAGAAAGAGGCAAGCTTTCTGGGATTATCCACTACTCCACCATAAATCTAGCTTGCTTGTTGTAATAAATCAACTTGGATCTGAGCTCTGTTAACCCTTTCTGTCTATCTAAAGAAATTCATGACCACCAAACCAGCACTCCAAAAATACTTTGAGGGATATTTTAGAAGGAGATAATGAAGACTACAACTCCATGAAACACAACAGAATGAATCTACTAAACAAAGCAAATAATAAATGTAACAGGGGAAAAGAAACCAACAAGAACATAATAAAACAAGGATAAGTCAATACATATCAATTATAACCATCAGTGTAAATGGTTTCAGTTCATCAAGAAAAGCACACAGACTGGCAGAATAGATCAAGAAGCAAGATACAGCAATATGCTTCATACAAGAAACACATTGAATTCAAAAAGAAATTCATAGAATAAAAATCAGAGAATAAAAAACAATACTGTATGCCACAGGAACCAGGAAAAAAGCAGGTATAGCTATTATATTTGCAGGCAAAGTGAATTTCAAGCTTAGATTGACTGAAAGAGACAAAGAAGGTCCCCACATCCTTGTAGAGGGAACAAACCAAGAAGAAGAGATAATAATCATGAATATATATGCACTGCACCAAATATTGATGCATCCAACTATGTAACACAAATATAATGGACATAAAAATCAAATAAGTGCTAATACAATTATAATGGGGGACCACAGTATGCCACTGTTACAAATAAACAGATTAACTAAACAAAGAATTCAACAAAGAAACATCAGACCTCAAACAAGCATTTCAACAAATTGACTTAGAACATGTTAACAGTGTTTCACCCCACAACATCAGAATATACATTCTTCTCAGCTGCATATGGGATGTTCTCCAAAATAGGATACTACTAGCTCATAAAATGCCCTAAAATAAATACAAAGGAGTTGAAATTATCCTATATATTATCAGACCATAGTGTAATGAACTTGAAAATCCATTGCAAAATAAAGCACAAGAACTTCATAAACACATGGAAATTAAATAACACCCTCTTAAACAACCAAGGGTCACAGAAGAAATTAAAGAAAAGTTTGCCTCTTTCTACAATTAAACAATAATGCCAGTACAACATACCAGGATGTATGGAATGCAATAAAACAGTACTACAGGGGAAATTTACACCAGCTAATACACATATCAGAAAAAGAGAATGAGCTCAAATAAACAACCTAATGTTGAACCTCAAGCTTCTAGGAAAAGATGAGCAAGTCAAGCCCATGTAGGAAATTATAGAGATCAGATCAGCAATTAATGTAATGGAGACTAAGAAAGCAATACAAAGAATCAGTGAATCTAAACTGTAGTTCTTTGGCAGATTAAATAAAATTGGCAAACCCTTACCCAACTTTATCAAAAAAAAAGAGAGAAAAAAAATTCAAAATTGTGCAATTAGGAATGAAAATGGTGCAATCACAACAGATCTTGCAGAAATCTAGAAGATCATCAATACCTACATTGAGAATCTGTAATCTAATCAAATGAAAAACAGAAAAATGGGCAAATTCCTACATACATGTGTATTACCATACCTGAATCAAATAGATATAAAAATCCTAAACAAACAAATATCGACAAATGAAGTAAAGATGTAATGAAAAACCTATCAACAAGGAAAAGCCCTGGTCCTGATGGATTGAGTGCTGAAATAATACAAGAAATTTAGATAAGACATAATGCTGCCAAAACTCTTCAATGTAATTGAAAGGGAAACAATACTCCCTATCTCATTCCTCAAATCAAGAATTATCCAGATACCAAAACCAGAAAAGGATCAAAACAAAACAAAAACCATAAGGCCAATCTCCCTAATGAGCATAGATGCAAAAATCTTGAGAAAGATACTGGTACATAGAATGCAGGAAATTTAGATAATTATACACCATGACCAAGTAGGATTTATCCCAAGATTGTAAGGATAATTCAGCATATGAAAATTAATAAGTGTAATATACCACATGAACAGAGCCAAGAGAAAAAATCATATGATCATCAATAGATGCAAAAAAGCATTTGACAAAGTCCAACACTAATTCAAGACAAAATTCCATAGAAAGTCAGAATAGATAATTTCACCTGAATCGATAAAGGCAATCTATGACAAACCAATAGCCAACATCATGCAAAATGGTCAAAAAACTGAAAGCATTCATTGTAATATCAGGAACAAAACAAGGATGTCCACTGTCACCACTCTTGTTCAATATAGTTCTGAAAACATTAGCCAGAACAATCAGAAAAAAAAGAAAGAAAGAAAAGAAATAAGGATAGGAAGAGAAAAGTTCAATTATCACTATTTGAAGATGACATGATACTCTATATAGAAGATCCCAAAAGCTCCACCAAAATTCTTCTAGATTTAATAACCAAATTCATTAACATAGCTGAATACAAAATCAACACTCAAAAACAATAGCATTCTTGTGTACAAATAACTAACTCACTGAAAGAGAAATTATGGAAATAACAATAGCACACAAAAGAATAAAATACCTAGGAATCAAATCTAATGAAGTAAAAGAATTTTATATTGAAAAGTACAGTACTCTGAAAAAGAGATTGAAGAGGATATCAGCAAATAGAAAGACATTTCTTGTTTTGGGTAGGAAGAATCAATATAGTGAAAATGGCCATACTTTCAAAATTGTTATTCAGATTTAAAGCAGTCTTGACCAAAATACCAATAGCATATCTCACAGAAGTACAAAAAGATACTAAAGTTCATTTGAAACTAGAAGAGACCTAGACTAACTAAAGCAATTTTGGGCAACAGAGGCAAAGCAGGAAGCATCACAATCCCTGACTTGAAAGTATATGACAAAGGTGCTGTGATTTAAAAAAAAAAAAAAAAGCACAATACTGGCTTAAGCAAAAAAGATCTGAGGATCAATGGCACAAATTAGAAGCTGCAGAAACAACTCCAAATACAGTCACCTTGTTGTTGACAAAGGAGCCAAACAGGTTCACTAGAAGAAAGATAGCCTGCTTAGTAAATGGTATTAGGAAAACTGGCTTTTCACATGCCAAAGACTAAAAGTAGACCCATATCTTTTATTATGCACTAAAATAAAATTGAAATAGATAAAAGATCTAAACATTAAAATAGAAACACTAAATTTGCTTAAAGATAAAATAGGTAAAATCCTTGAGGATATTGATGTAGGCAGACTTTATGAACAAAACCTAATCACACAAGAAATATCATGAAAAATCAACAACTGGGATCTCATCTTATCAAAAAAAATTTTGCTCAGTAAAGAAACAAGAGTGAAGAAACAACCTATAGAATAGAGGGAAAATGCCAGCAGTTCCTCAGACAAAGGTTTGATATCTAGAATATACAAAGAACTCAAGAAAATTAGACGCACACTCACATACCCAAATTTAAAGGTCCAACCCATAATGGACATCTAAAATGAATAGACATTTCTCAGATGAAGAAATAGAAAAGACAAATAAATACATGAAAAACTGTTCAACATTACTGTTCAATATTCAATATCCAAAAAATACTGATTCCTTCCATCTCTCTCCATAAATGGCTATGATAAGGAAATCTATCTGAAACAAATGCTGGTGGGGCTTTGGGGAAAAGGGCACTCCTCTCCACTCTTGGTGGGAGGGTAGACCAGGGCAACCACTCTGAAAATCAGTGTGACAATTCCTCAAAAACTATTCCCCTCCTTAGTATCATCCCCAAATTAAAAAGAATTGTAACACGGTGATATATGCTCACATGTGTTTATAGCAGCAGAGTGTATGATATCTAATTCTTGGAGACCACCCATATACTTCAACTGATGAATGGATAAAGTAGATATAATGTTTCTTTATATAAGCAATGTAGTACTACTGTGCTATAAAGAAAGGTAACAGAGGCTTGAGGTTCAATCCCCAGGCATGCTGTGCTTTTATTTTTTTTTTTAAAAAAAGGGTAATAAATGAAAATGAGAGACAAGAAAAAAAATTTCACAGGACTGTCCTGCTACAATGTTCTGTATGGTTAGATTTCTAAGTTTCTGTGCAAAATGTGTAACTGTTTATTCCTATTTTTTAAATATTTTTTTATTTCTTTAATTTTTTTCTTCATATTCTGTTGGGACTTAAGGTTTAACATATCAATACTTGATTGAAAATATCTGTTCCGTGTTATGCCTAAGATGTTTGATATTCAGACAGACAGTGAAGTTAAGCTCAACTGCCTGTGTTGTAGGGTAATAATAAGCTTCTCTTCTGGATGGTTAATAACCTAAGTTTGCAGACCAAAAGTTAGAGAAAAAGGACAGCCAACATTTTGGCCCTAGCCTTTCAAGGTCAGTGAAGACTCAGAACATAGGAAAACCTGTACAGTAACATCCTGTAATTCAGTTGTGTCCCAAATTTTCTGACCAAGGAGATTATGGGGCCAGAGAGGAAAGTGATCAATGATGTAAAGTGTGCCTAAGGAGAGTCACATGGAGAGAAAACATTCTCTCAGGCTTTCACAGAGAGCAAACTAGTCAGGCAATGGCTGTGACTCATTCACAAGGCTGACACTGACAAAGAATCTACAAACTGTGGTACAGGGTATCAGAATAAATCCTGAGGGGATTTGACTGACCTTGTCAGTTATAAAAGTTTCATTTCTTGCTATATATGTCTTGTTTTATCTTGGTCTTAATCATCCAGCAGAAAAGTATAAACATGAGGTATAAAAAGTAAAGCCATGCTAATATGCTGGGCTGTAAAAGGCTCAAGTTAACAACTTCTGACATTGCCAATCTTATGGAAAACACACTACTATTATGGACTACTAGACTATATTGGAATATTTTGCTGAATTCA
>NW_004524645.1:9141842-9152156 GCF_000260255.1 Octodon degus
AGAAGAAGAAGAAGAAGAAGAAGAAGAAGAAGAAGAAGAAGAAGAAGAAGAAGAAGAAGAAGAAGAAGAAGAAAGAAGCAGAAGCTTGAGATATTTCTAGGTAAATTGATGCACCTTGATGTCATATTCTTTTTTTTAAATGTATTTGGTAAAGGGTCTCACTACGCAGGTCAGACTCATAGTGATCCTCCTGTTTTCAGCCTCCCCTGTGCTGGGATTACAGGTGTGTGCCACCACATCCAGATTCAGTGGCCAGTGCAGAGTGCCCTGGGAACAGGCCTGGTGCTGCAAATGGTGCCAGGAATCAATCCTGGTCCCTGTGTTTGCCTAAGCAGGTGCTTGGTCTGCTGAGTTCTCTTGCCAGCCCTGAGATCATATTCTTCAGTGAAATAAATGAGATCGTTTAAATGTCACACTGTTTCAGTGTAAATAAGGACCAAAATATACAATGGGTATTTGGAAATGAAAAGAAAGTGTTCAAATGAGGAGGGGAGCAAAGGAGGGTGGAAGGGGAAAGGAAGAAAAGGACAAGAAAATAATAGAAGAAAACAATGGAAACAAAGCTAAGAGTTGGAGGGAGGGGAGGGAAATAGGAAAAAAAGAAGCAAGATATAATATGTTGAGGTACAAATTCCCTCTGATAAATGTTATCATTATGTATATCTAAAGTGTACCAATAAAATAAGAAAAAAATTTTTTAATTCTTGTTTTGTTTTCTTATGAACCCGTTTGGAGGACTAAACGTCAGTGAAATGTGACTCAGCATGGTCTGACCAGAGCTTGTTTTCCCCAGACAAATACACAGCCTTCTCTAAGACCACCTCCATAGAGGTGCTTCATATTTTATGGCAATTAATTTCTTAACTTCTTTGATTTCCCATCTGACTGTATCAGGTCATTTCAAGAGCTTTGAGAACCTCAAGATAAACTGTCTTATAACTGTGCATTGATTTTGCCCTGTTGAAATGGATCTGATATTTTTAAAGTGGAAGATTTCCTTGCTATGAAGTTGCAGCTTTTGTCTATAAGAGTGCTTATTTTTATGTGCTTTTCTATATTCTTGCTCTATATACTTTCTTCATTTGTGACATATTCATCCTCAATTTGCATACACACACACACACACACACACACACACACACACTCCCTTTTATTAAAAGATAAGAAAAAGTCCTTGGTAAATAACACATAATGCAGTGATCTGTATGGATCTTGGATTCTCTGTCCATGTTTTCAGCACAGGCTTCCATTTCAAAAATCAATTTTTAGGTTTCACAGAAAGCAGTTATTTGAAAGAAAAGACCAAGTTCATAATCAAATATAATGTTCAATGTAAGAAAAGCCAGTGCAACACACACATATCATTAACAACATTTCTGACAACTAAGTAATACACTAGATGTTTGTTAAACAAAAAAAAAAATCCAATCAGGAATTGATTCAATCTGTTATCTTACCTTCAACAAAAAGCTCTGCTTACTGCTTTAGCTTTCATTGCCTCTTACTTATGAGCCATATTTTCCCCTTCCTGTATCATCACATTTCCTTTTGGCCCAGTTCTAGTAGATATGGTTATTCTGCTTATTTCTAGAAGTGTTTCTTAACTAACAAGATGGCTATTTTCCCCTCCTTCCTTGACTGAGCCTGCACCTCTCGCTTTATTCATTTATGTCTTCAATAATCATCCGCTGAGTATCTATTATGAGCCTGGCATTTTCTAGGTGTGAGAAAAATGTTCTAAAGCTCATGTGCTATTCTGGGGTAGAGGGGGCATGGAGGATACAAGGTAAGGGTAATAAAAATAATGGAGTAAGGTTATATTTGAGAAGGTGCAAGCTGGAGAGTCCTTCCTGCCCTGTGGATATCTAAATGAGAATTCTAAATAGGAGAAACAGGAAATGCCAAAACATGAGGTTGGTGTACAGTGGATATAGTGCAGTGAGTATCCGAGGTGACTGGAGCAGAATAACAAGGAGAGATTAAGTGCAAGATGAAGTCAGAAAAGAAACAAAGGGCCAAATCATGAAGGCTTGCTGAGTCACGATAAAGCACTTCCAATTTTGCAAATATTTCCCAACTTCAGACACTTGAAAGGATTCACCCGAGTTCACAGAGCTCATTTACATAAGGCTTTTGCTTCAAGGTAGAGAATATGATACAGCAAGCAGCAGAGTTCAAAGGGCATTAGGGACTCCAGAGATATTTCATATGCAAGCTCCCAGAAGCTACCAGAGGAAATGTTGCCCATGACATGCAGCTGGAAGCCATAGGAGGAATTTTTTCTCGGTAGAAAGGCAGAGGCTCTCCAGATTCTATGCCTTTTCTCTTGTCTCTCCTTAGCACTTCCAAAGTATGAATATGAACCAGGGATGTACAGCAGCAGTCATCCTGGGAGAAGGAAGATGACACTATTGGGTTCAGAGGAGGAAATAGAAAGAAACTGAATCGTAGATAATGTAGTTTTGCTACATTAATGCAGATCTGAGCTTCCTATCCTCAAGCTTTAGGTTGTAGAAAACCAATTTTTTCCATTCAAAATATTGTGATAGGAATTTCTGCTGATTACACTGTATTTTGAACTGCTATAGGTACCGTATAGCTCTTTAGTGTCTCCAAAGAGTACATTTCAAGTTCCTGAAGACAGCAGATCTAGTTTCCATAACTTGGCTTTATCTTTCACTACTCCATGCTACCCTGAACTTCATGTTTTTATAATGCATTGGTTTCTAAAAAATTCCATAATATACCTGTTCCATCAAGCCTCAGGATCTTTGCATAGAAAGTTTTTCTGTCTTCCATGCATTTTGAACTTTTCTTTATATAAGTAGCTCCTGTTTACTTTTTGTTGTTGTTTTATTTGGTTTTTTGTCTTTTTGAGACAGGGCCTCACTATGTAGCTCAGGCTGGCCTTGAGCTCACTTTGTAACCAAGGCTGGTCTTGAGCTCACTTTGTAACCAAAGCTTGTCTTGAACTCCCAACCATTCCCCTGCCTCAGCCTCCCAAGAACTGGGATTAGAGGGGTGCAACCACCATGCCCAGTGCTCCCACTTACTCTTGAAAACCGTCTCAAGACCTAACCTTCCCTTCCCCACACTTTATCATACATCCTGAATCTTTAGTCTTGCCAGTGAGCACTTGGCATGCCTCTTCCTGTTTATGTGTCTACCTCTCCCACTGGGCAGCAAGTTCCTTGGGGGTCCAGTTCCTTATCAGTGCCCATCACCCAGCAAAATGTTTGGCAAGCACATATTAGTTGAACCTATCTGAATGAAATGTGGTCTTCTTTATGCATGACATGGGGTCCACAATGAGAGTCTCAGATTCTAAGCTATGGGAAAACCCAGTTGTGTGGTTCTTACCATGGTTTTAGGCTTAAGAGTACAATCCTATGATGGAAAAAGCCTAGTTGAGCCAGAAATTCAAGGAAAGTTTCTGAGGTCTGTCAAGGAAAATAAAAGAACTGGTTGCTTCTGGTAGTTTCCACCAATAAAGCCCCAAATTTCACATCAGAGAATATGTTTGTGGTGGCATTGTAATATGTCAGCCAGGCTAGGCTGAAATATGTTTCCAGATTTCCTTTCTCCATATTTCTGGTTAAGGTGACCCAAGAAAGAAAGTCTAGGGGAGTCAAGGGAAGAAAAAGAAGCAGTAGCCACTTTGTAGCTCCCACAAGTTAGCTCTGAGCAGTGAGCTCGCCTTGTTAGTGGCAACTGCTCTGCCTTTCCAGAGAACCTTTCAGCTTCTATGACTTCACAGCCAGATATGCGTGTTTAACTCTGTGACAAAGGATCTCAGCCTTTTCAGGACACCCACACCATCACAGGTGCAAACAAGAACTGGCATGAGGGGCACATGCCTATTATCCCAGAGCTCTGGGAAGTTGAAGCAGGAGGAACCCAAGTCCAGCCTGGGCAACTGAGAGATTTAGTGAGACTTTGTCTCAAAATAGAAAAATTTAAAAGGCTGGGGTTGTGTTGAGGCCCTAGGCTCAATCAATCCCCAGTACTTCTGAAAGTGAGAGATGGGGAGGGGAGGGGAGAAGAGATGGGAAGAGGAAAAGAAAAAGAAAAATCCTTGGACCCATCTGAGGACATAGATTATATAGGGGATTTTTTATGGGTGAATTTTATATTGTACAACAAATTTTTATTTTAAGTTTTCTCTGCTTGTATTTATGTTCATAAATCTTCTGCTAACTTACCACATTAGAAAAATGACAAGGTTATCTATTCTGTTCTTGTTAGGTTCCATCCCTCCTGAAGGGTTCCAGCTTGCTCATGAACTATAAAAATTTAGCATCTGTCTTTCCTTCCCACTTGCCTGCCCTGGGGATTTCAATCTTTACCATCTGAGGCAAAAACATTAGGCTTACAGAGACTATTTAACTAGCACCCATGTTTGTGTCAAATTAAATCTCTGTGATAAGTCCCTTAAATATTGTGACAGTGAACTGATTGTGTCAACCTGAGTAAGAAATGCCCAACCAATCAGATCAGCACAGTTCTGAGTGTGGCTGAAAGAACTTACGGAAGACAGAATATCCACTCAAGAGCAGCTTGTCCCCTGAATGGTACAAAAGGGAAACAAAGAAAGAAGGTTGGCTTCTGTCTCTTTGGAGGGTCTCCAGTCTTCACCTACACCTTGGACATTGTCACCTGGCTTCCAGCATAGACCCTTTGCCTTCTGGTGCAGATCCTTCAGTCTTGCATTGCAAACCCTTTGGCCTGCTGACACAGACTTGGATGGAACACCACAGTGAGCTCCAGACCTTCCAATGGATCCTTCAGATCTCTAATGCACAGACAGTCCTTTTGTACTTCTTTATAACTGAATATGAATGGCCATTGTAAGCCAATCTTGTAAATTCTTATATATTTGAATATCCTGCATTAAATTTGTTTCTCTAATAAGTACTGACTGCTACAAATATACATATATAATCAATAAATATGCAGATACATATTTTATAAATACATAAATTTATGATTTCTACATTTTTTATTTTAAAGAGAAGAAAAATAAACAATAAAAACAATGGTATAAAATTTCAAAGCAAGACTGTAGGAGAATAACAGTGTGCAATACATTGTGTGTTGTTACCTTCAAAGTAGTTGCTCATAATACAAGATACAGGCATGAAAAACTGATCAAGCGATATAGGTATATACCTATCCTTTCAATGAGTTAATAGCAATTATTGGTATATCTGTCTTAACTATCATATATATATATATATATATATATCTTTTTCTTTCTCCACCCTTCTCTGCTTTCCTCCATTCCAGTTTCTCTTTTCTCTTTCTTCTTAAGCATTTTCTTCCCATTTCACAATTCTTGTACATTTTTTATCTTATTTACACTTTCAGCTTCTCTTAATGGTTCTTTTTTGCAAAATGGAAAATGACTGCTACAACTCCAATGTTGTAACTTCCCAATATTTATTTTCTCTATCTCTGATCTCTTTTCATGAAGTGACTTGCAGTACAAACTTTAACTGGCAGTTTTAGTATTACAGAGTTCCAACATGCAGTCCTTCTCCCAATGTAGTAAAAAGCCCAGGCACCATCAAAAAGAAATGCCAGGGCTGGACATATAGCTCAGTGGCTCAGTGCCTGCCTAGTAAGCACAAGGTCCTGAGCTATATTTGTGGTACAAAAAAAATCCCGGATATGGTGGAATAGAGAAAGAATAGGGAGCTGTCTGTATAAAAGGACTCTAAGAGGTTAGCTAAGCTACAGAAGATCCATATGAGGAATTCCTTTTACCATCCATGTTTCAAGTTGCTTGTACCTTTCCCAGTTGCTAAAGAGGAAGAGAGAGAACTGGTGAATGAGATTTTCGCATAAGTATAGTGAGAGAAGTCAAATAAGTACTCCCTACAGGAGATTTTAGTGTTTGGAGCCTCGTGGCAGACTCCACTTTATGACTTGTGTGCATTCAAAGACTGCTTAAAGGAAGTAGTATCAAAATTACTAAAATGGCAGAAAATCACAGAGGGGAAGGTAAGCAAGACAAAAGAGCTCTGATTTCACACTAGCACCCCTTCAATTTAGCTCCTTAAAAATTTCAGGAATTGCACACACATGCTGGTAACTTCTAAAGTAGCTGTGATTTAACCTTTATACATGGAGCATGATGACAGAACTGTGACCCAAAGCAAACAATGGCACCCAGCTAACTTGAAATGTTCTGAATGTAGTAAGTGTTTGTCTCAATTTTACTTGCTTGTGATCCAAATGTGTTCACGGTCTTAAAATTTCTTAATTCTCTTTGATTCTTGTTTGGAGAGGTGAATACAACAACTTCATCTTTTTCAATTCAATGCCTAGCCCAAGGATTTCTGGGAATCCCTGTAGGTAAGTTGCATGAAAATCCAAAGTTTAAAATTCTTCAGAGGGTGCAGCTACAGTGTGCTCTCTAGGACTTTAATACGTAGGAGACATCCTACATGGAAGTGGATACCACAGTCCCTACCCAAGCCTGTCATACATCATCATGTAGCCAGAAAATCATTGCTATTGTGTCTTACCAAAAGCAGCACTGTAGAAAATACTTTTAGTGCTTGCATAAATTTAGTTATTGTGTCCTTCTGGGCATGCTGGTGAATTGTACTTCCCTTGTAGCTAGTCATAAGGCTAGTCATCCTCATGAGCTATGACCACAAGTCCCATGAATCACTTTCTTTTTTAAAAATAATTTTATTGAGAAATAAATAGCAATGAGACAGTTTCAAAACCAATTACTAGCACAGTTTCAATAATTAATACATTGCATATTGCTGTCTTAGTGGTCATTCATTGTACAAGATGCAGACATGATATCCTGTCCATAGACACTACTAGAACAAACTCTCTATTCATTGATTTAAGAGAATGCAGCTGTATATCTATCCTATTTTGAAACTGAGGCTTTCATTTCATGTTTGAGGCTGTGCAGTGCTTGCTCCCCTATGTGATCACCAAGGAGGTACAGTGTTTTACATAGTGTTGCTATCTAAAGATGCTTGAGCTTTCACCAACCAGGGTCCCTGAATGTAGATTCACAATGGGCTGAAGGGACAGTTCTTTGCTGTAGTAGCTCACTAAGATTTGGGTGTTTGAAGTTTACTTGTTCTCACAATGTAACTTTCTCCATCCTAAGATAAGCTCCTCTAGCTTACAAATCTTCTATGAGGTCAAGGTTTGAAACTGCTTTAAGAAAGCTTTTATCCCCCTACCCTCAAGTCACTTTTAAAAACCTCAGTTGCCCAAAACTAGAACCATCACTATCTTTGGCTTATAGCTCACTAAAATCTTTGGTCAAAACATAACTTGCTGTGTATCTAGCTATCTAACCATCACCTATTTTTTTAAAGAATAATGAAATGAGTACATTTGAATCAAGCAACAAATTTAAAACCTAGAACATTATAATTTACAGCTAATTGTACATTCCTCCCAAATTTTATAATTCTGCCTCCTTTTCAAATACATATAATTATGATGTTTATCCATCCTTTGTTTCACATGTATAACTTATACTTATGTGGTCTTATCACGCATAATTTTAAACTACAAAATTCAAAAATGATGAAAGCTAACTTTTATTTTCATCTGCCTGATTGAAAAGGACATTGTGCTTCACTATATGTTACTGACAAAATTTGTTTCCTTTTCTGTGAAACTCACCTGCTTGCTAATTTTTCCACTGTATTGTCTTTTCTTGCTTATACATAGAAGTTCTTCATATATAGTAGATACCAATCAGTTTTACATTATATATGCAGCAATTATCTTACTTAGTTTTATCTTTTGCAATTATCTCTGGGGTTTTTTGTTTGTTTGTGTGTGTGTGTGTGTGTGTGTGTGTGTGTGTGTGTTTTAGGGAAAAGTCTACAGGGTGTTCAGGGTCTCACTACTAGATTGGACTCATAGTGATCTACCTGTTTACAGCCTTACAAGTGCTGGAATTACAGGCATATGCCACCATACCCAGTCTCAATTGCCATCTCAGCATGCCCTGGAGGTGGCACCAGCAAGGCAGTCCCAGGGATTAAACTCCTGGGCTCTGTGCCTGCTTGCAGGAGCTTTAATCTGCTGAGATATTTGGCTGGCCCGACATTTATCTCTTGATGAACAGAAATTTTTAATTTTATCTCTGAAGAATTTACCAGCTAAGGGAAAAGATGGACTGGATTCCCTGAGGAACAAAATCCAATTGCTACACTCTAGGGTAAAACACTGAACTGTTATTGTTTGTACTCTAGACAGGTAAGGTCAAAAAAGAAAGATGACAAGTTATAAAAATAACAATACATGCACACACACACACACATACACACACACATACACACACACACACACACACACATATAATGTGCTTTTGCTAGATTACTGGTCATTCTATCCAGCCATCTAAAGCACCCTTTAAAATGAGGAGACAATAAGCAAACTGACAGCATTTCTATGATGGTTGAAATCCACTGTCAGAAGAAAGAGAATGGGTTGTGTGATTAAAATTGAAAAACTTTTGAAGATATTCAAAATAAATTTAGCATAGAGTATTATCCTGATGTTTGAAAGACATTTCTTTGAAAGTTTTTACCTCAAAGGATTAAAGGAGGAATCAAAAGATGGAAAAGTTCATAAAAAATACAGAGATAATAGTTTGTGCATTTTAAAGGCAAGTGTGACTCTTTATATCAGAATGTAAAATAACATTATTAATACTATTTGGATAGAAGCTCAAGAAAGAGAATGTTTTCATGATTTTTAGGTCATTTGTTTCCTATGATGCTCATGCTGACAATAAAAAATTCCTAAAGAAACCCATTTGGGACCCTTCCCTGTCTCTCAGGATCTATTCCTAGTCCCCATTCTTCTTTCCTAATAAATTTTCCTACTCTTAACTTCTGTTTGTTAGAATTCATTCTTCAACTTCAGGGAACATGAACTCAATGCATGTGACATTCAGTCATTTGAGAGTTACATTTTTCTGTTATATCATTTTGGAGGTTCCACTGAAATAATTTGGAGGAGAAGCTGCCAAATTCCAAGTGATCATACGAATAGAAACAATGACAAATGCGTGACAGATTCCTTTTACTCAGATCCACTAGATCAACCTCATTCAGACAATTCATAACTGCTAAAATGTAACACAACTTCTATCCAAGACCCATTAGATTAATTCTCTGGAGATGGCTCCTAACTGTGGTCTCCCATACACTGATCTGTCTTATATAGAAACTATGCCTCTTCACCCCTAACTGCAACCAAGGATACCTCTTCAGAGAGGGGAATATTGTAAACAGCTAACTTAGATATGTCAAGGTAGTCAAATAGGGGTAGACCTTCAAGGGAGTCAGTACAGAAGATAAGAACACATCAAAAGCTGTAACTGCAAGAAGTTCATCGAAGAAAGATTCAAGTCACAATGGCCAGATTTAAATACTTCTCTAAAGGAAAAACAAAAGCTTGAGATTATTGTTACCACCTTTTTGAAATTCTCCATAGAGATAAACCAATCTTTCATTAGAGGAAGGCCATTCTCTCCCACCTACTAAGACTAGACTAAATACAAATCTAGAACTACGAATTATCAAGGTGGAGTATACCTGAGTGGCACAAGAGTCTCCCTCGGAAGCACAAGGTCTTCAGGTTTTATCATTATTATTGTTGTTGTTGTTGTTGTTGTTGTTGTTGAGAAACAAACAGCAAGGAAAGTTTCAAAACTGATCATAATTTCAATAATTAATACATTGCATATTGTTATCTTCTTAGTGGTTATCCACAGTACAAGATGCAGACAGGATATCCTGTCCAAACACTACTAATACAAATCTTTCCTCTCACTGAATTCAGAGAAAGTAGCTGTATATCTATCCTACCTATTCTGTATGTACAGATACAAAATGGTCTTTCTTTTGTATCCCCTTTTTTACTTTAGTTCTGCCCGAGATGGGTATTCCATTGGCATCTAAATACTATAGGTCCATGAATTCAGCAAAACAACCCAACACAGTCCAGCAGTCCACAATAGCACTGGGTTATCCACAGAAGTTGTTGACTTGAGCCATTCACAGCTCAGTATATTAATATGGCTTTACTTTATTTTTTCCATAATTTTATTGACAAACAAAGAGCAATGAGACACTTTCAAATCAAATTGTTAGGACAGTTTCAATAATAAACACGTTCCATACATTCTTCTTAGTGGTTAATTGCTGTACAAGATGCAGACTTGATATCCTATTTACAAACACCATTAGAAAAAATCATTCTATTCATTAAGAGAATGTAACTATATATCTATCCTAACCACTTTGAATACAC
>NW_004524645.1:9154030-9158314 GCF_000260255.1 Octodon degus
TCTGCTATTATTCCTGCCCATATTCTTTTTATATCATTTGTATTTACTCCTTCTTTCTCATTGATACCTATTAGTCTCACATTGTTAATCTTTGCATCATCTTGTAGATGATGAATTATTTTTTCCTGTACCCTAGTTTTTTTTAAGAGATTCTTTCTCACCTTTTCACTAGCTTCACCAGCATCTTCAAGTTCTGAAACTCTCTTTTCACTTTCACTCAAGTGATTTTGCAAGTTTGTGATTGAGATTTTAAATTCCTCTATATCTCTTTTTCTCTGCTTCATGTAATTTATTTGTTTCCTATATTACTTATTGAAAGAATCTGTCATTTTTCTAATCTCCTCTATTTCTTTATCAATGTTTTCTTTAGAAGCACTTGTTAATTATTTTACTGCAGAGTTTTTTTTTTCACATTGGGTGTCTGCCATGTGTTTGTGTATTTTATTCTTTACTTCAGATGCTATGAATTCAGAGATTTCTTTTTTTATTTGAGACATTAATTCTGCTCTCAGTTCCTCTGTATATTTGTGCTGTTGTTTCTTTACTTCCAACGCTGTTAATTTATACATTTCAGCTGAGCTAGTGTCCTCTGCACTTGTTCTGGGTGGGCTGAAGGCCTGAGATTGCATTTCGCTCCTTCTCTTTGTCATTTCATATAGCACTGACCTCTGACCTTTGCTGTATTGCTTTAGTGAAGTTATAACCTTAGCATCTACTGAAATTCTGGTGCAGATCTATTAAGTTTGAGTTTATCCAGGTTTGCTTGTCTTGGGTCTAGCTATTGTGTTCAGCTCCTTCCTGCTGCAGCCCTTGCAACCTATTTTGTTCCTCTGGCACTACCATGAACCTGTGGTGCCCCTCTGTTGTGCCCCTGGCCCAGGGGGCACAAGGAATCTAGAAGGTCTCTCAAACATGAGCTCAGCCTGGGCTTGGCCTGGAACTGGGGGGGCCCAAAGTGTCTCAGAATTCCTCACTCACTCAACAGACTTGGGGGGGGTGGCTCTGGAGGGGTGGAGGGTCCCACGGGCATGGCAGAGGGTCTTACTCATGAAGCATGCCCAGGTTTTGGTCTCAAGAGGTCCTGCGAGTGCAGGGAAGCCAGAAGCTCTCCCTCCCAATCTCTGGACCTGGGCTGGGCTGGATCTGGGAGTCCAAGAGCATCGCAGAAGTTCTCATTCACTTGGTGGGCTTGGGTGCTGGTTTCTGGAGGGGTGAAGGGGTCCCGAGGGCATGACAGAGTGTCTCACGTGCTGTGCCTGGGTTTTGGTCCAGAGAGGTCCTGTGGCCAAGGTCTTGAGTTTGATTCCCAATAAAATAAATAAAATTATAGATTATGGACCAAGATTAATGATGTCATCCACATGCCCTTGCTACTATGAGATCGATATTAGCCAAGCAACTCTGTATAAGCTTATTGGTCAGTTATATTTGACCCATATCATACCCGCCCTTTATGATTTTTTTTCTATAAAACTTTCTCAGAGAAGTGGCTTTGTTGGTAACCCATTCAGTACCCTTCCTGTCTCTCAAGAGCTATCTGCAATTTTCCATTCCATTTCCAATTTCCCAATAAATTTTCTTTCTTTTCCCCCCAATAATTTTCTTACAACTTTGTGGAACAGAAACTCAGCACATCTGACTTCTAACAAGTTGAGAGCTACATTTTTCCCCTTTATCAGTGGGATCCTTCTGGGACCCCATTCTGGAAAATAACTTCATTTCTGTCTTCAGGAGATCTGACAGGCCCAGAATAGGAGGGCTCAAATAAAACTGGCTGCCCTTAACCCTCTCTGGCTCAAGGGAAATGCTTGTCCAGCTCTAGGCAAGTCATGCTATCAAGAGTAATTGGAGAAGTTCCTTATTTTATTTTATTTCATTTTATTTTATTTTTGGCTGAACCGGGGATTGAACTCAGGCCCTTGAGCTTGCGTTTATTCCATTGAGCCATCTCTCGGGCCCTTTGGAGAAGTTCCTTATGAGGCAGTGCATTTGACTGGTGATTTCACTGGTCCAGTTCAGCTCTTCTCATCTCTACCAACAGAGATAAGAATTAGTACTCCTCCACTATGAGGAATGAACACTGAAAGGAAAAGGTATGAAGACATTTGTAGGCACAAAAAACTACCACAAGGAATGTGGGACACAGTTTTCATCTCTCCTAGGGCTTATACCAGAGGGCAGGGGCTTTCATCTAAGAAATAGTCTAGGCCATGAAACAGGGCTAGGTCCTTGAGGGAGACTGTATAGAAGGGGAGAAACCATAAAAATCTGTGGCCAGAAGGATTTAGATCATATATGAAGAGCTTCCTGATAGTGCTAAGAGGTGTTGGAATAAATTATAACAAGTTGGAGAAAACAATCCGTGAGAGTGAATTATTTATTTTTGTGCTCTTGGGATTGAACTCAGGGCTAGTGTATATTGGGCAAGTGTTCTACCTGTGAGCTACATCCTCATCTTATTTTTTTAGATTTATTTTTAGATAGTGTTATAGGTAACTGCTATGTCAACTTGAGTAAGAAATGCCCAGCTGTTTGGATCAGCATAGGTCTGAGTGTGGTAGAATGGATTTACTGCAAACAGATAACCCACCCTGGGAGTGAGTAGCACTAACCAATAAATTTGTGGCCTAAATAGAATTAATGGGAATGGAAGAAGGAAGGCTGCTTGTTTTTTAGAGGAGCTCTAGTCTTCACCTTCTTGTTGGACTACATCTCCTGGTTTCCAGCCCAGACCCTTTAGCCTCCATTACAGGCCCTTCTGCTTCTTGATACAGACTCCCATGGGACACTGCAGGAGCTCCAGGCCTTTGACCTTCAACTGGATCTTTTTCAGTTCATCAGTGCACAGAGACCCCTTTGGCACTTTTCCACATAAGACTATGGATGACCATTGAAAGCCTGCTTCATAAATTCTTATTAATATATCTTAGACTAAATCTCTAGTGAATACTGACTACAGATACAGAGATACAGATAATTTCTCACTAAATTGTCGAGGCTAGCCTTGAATATGTGACCCTTTTACCTTGGTCTCTGGAATAGCTATGTTATTCCTGTTTGTTTAGTGAGTGACTCAGAAAGTTGATAGTTTTGACTGGGGCCCAGAACAAGAAAAGGCTCTGCAATATGTCCACACTGCTGTGCAGGCTGCTCTGCCACTGAGGTCATGTGACCATGTAGATCCAATAGTACCTCATGTGGCTGCTGCAGGTAAAGATGCTGTGGAGTCTATGCTGTTGAATTACAGTGGAGGCCTTTAGGATTTTGGAGCAAAGCTCTGGTATTATCTTCAGACAACTACTCTCCCTTTCAAAAATGGCTCTTGGTCTGCTACTGGGCCTTAGTGAAAACGGAATACTTGACCACAGGATATCAAGTTACCATGAAACTTCAGTTGCCCATCGTGAGCTGGGTGTGATCTGATTCATTGAGTCATAAAGTTAGATGTGCACAGCAACAGTTTCTCATTAAATAGAGTAGTAGACATGTGACCCAACCCACCAGGTCCTGAAGGCCAAATAATTTACAAGAAGTGGCCCAAAGCAGATGGTTCCACTTCTACACTACTGCCCTCTATTCTGTAGCATGCACCTATGGCTTCTTGGAGGGTGTCTTATGGTCATCTGACAAAGGAAGAGAGGTGAGGGCCTGGTTTACAGAAGGTTCTGCACATTATGCAAGTACCACCCATAAGTGCAAACCTGATGCACCTTGGTTCCTTTCCAGGACATCACTGAAGAACAGTGGTGAAGGGAAATCTCCACAGTGTACAGAACTTCCAGCAGTGCACCTGGTAGTACATTTTTTTCAGAAGTAAAAATGGCAAAGTATACAACTATATATCAGTTCATAGGCTGTAGCCACAGGTCTGGCTGGAATGTGGCAAAGAGTAAATCTATTCTGGGAAAGAATTACTCTATTACCATTTGTAAACAGGATAGTTGTAACATGTTAGACATAATTATGAACTTGCTACTTACTATTGTAGTTGGAGATTAAGTGTGGTTCAAGAGCTGTGTCAAGTTGTCAAGCTGACAAGGGGTAGATTGTGATCCTTAACTGTGATTTGGAACTTGAGTAAGTTTGCCAACAGATTAGTAAAGTTCTGGGTGTGCTTGTGGAAGCACACTTGCAGGCCATAAACTGAGAGAGAAGTCCCACCCCTGGTGTGGGAGGTGCCAAACAAGAGGTTGTAGCCTAGACAAAATAAAAAGTGAAAAAAGCACAAAGTATTTTTCTCCTCTCCTCTCCTCACCTCTCCTCTCCTCTCCTCTCCTCTCCTCT
>NW_004524645.1:9158449-9162220 GCF_000260255.1 Octodon degus
ACCAGGTCTTGCTATTTAGTTCAGGCTGGCCTCAAACTCACAACAATTCTCCTGCCTTTCCCACCCAAGTGCTAGAATTTACAGGCATGTGCTACCACACCTAGCTCTCTTGGAAGAATTTTTTCCTCCAGTCTTGGCTTTTGCCTTTGGACATTGATCTCTAGCTCTAGTTTATTCAGCTTTCCTTTTTTATTTCTTCTGTCCAAACAAATTTTATTGCACCAAAAGGGGAGGACTACGTTTATTATAGTTAAAGATAAAGACATCTCTCTAACTCCTGGGCATATATTTCTTCAACTCAAGATTGTGGTGTAAAAGCTGGGCTGCTATGCCAGGCATGCTCTGGCCTACAGTGGGGTGAGAAGTGTCATTTCAGTGGAGAGCACATAGATGAGTGACAGACAACACTGGACTCACAGACCCAGGGCATTCTTGGCCCTGGATCAGCTCTCAGAACAGAAGGGGGAATTGGCAGCACAGTCCCTTTCTGAATGCCCCTGTCTTCAAAGATAAACCTCATCTCCCCCAAGCCTACCAGTCCCTTGCTTCCTGCCCTCCAATGTAGGATATCCTGTTCTGTGCCCCATCCCCTTTCCCTTGGTGTACCCAGGGTTCACAGGACAGAGACTTTCATAGTGAAATATGAGAAATATAACTCCTGACCCATTAGATGTAAACTGTGCTGAATATGTGATCTCACATGAAGGAATAAAGTCATGAACTAAAAGTAGAAGTTAGGAGATTTTTATTGGAAATGAAAGAATAATAGCCCCTGGACTTCCAAAGGGTTTGGCCATTGGAATCCTTTGTCAGGGGTAATTCATGCAGCAAAGTCACAACAATGTGAGTCACCACAACTGGTATCTATGTGCTGACTTTCTTGAGGGAACAAGCCCTCTCTATATATTAATTTTTATCTAACTGAGCTGCCTATCATAACAGCAGTGAGAAAGGCAGGTATACAGCATCCTCCTCCCTCAGACTGGATACTGCTCATGGCACTGCAGCCCAAGCCACCTGGATTGTCAGCACCAGCACCCCCAGGAACCATAACAAGCAGAACCTGGAAGTGCAGGAGAACACATCAAAGAGGGACGGATGGAGTCCCTCATGGCCCACAGTCACAATTTCCTCAACAAACCAGCTAAAGGACCACTGCAGCTGAACATAAACAGAGAGACAACAGAGCCAGGCAAATGGCCATCAGACCAGCGGCACAAAAGCAGGGGGTTGGAGAAGGGGTCTCCAAAGTTTCAGTGCAAAACACTCCCATGACTGGTTACACTCACCCCTGCACATCCCTGGGGTTAACTTGAAGAGGGAGCTACAGGCTGGAGTGAAAGACACAAGGAGAGCAGTATAAGAGCCATGTGCTTGGATCCTGGCTTCAAGCAGGAGAGACAATGAGGAGACAGCAAAACTGAGTCATGTATCCAGGCCAAGACAATCTGAATGGTGGCCTATGATATGGTGGAAGAAAGTATCCCTGCCCTGAATCCCTGTGAAGAGTGATGGGGATATAGATAGTACAGTTGAGGCTACAGGACCACTCCCCTCCATGCACCAGAACCTGGGTAAGGCCACAGAACCAACCTGCTTGACTCATTACCTAGTGACAGAGAACCCCTGGAAATTCCTACAATCCAGGACATTATGCTCAAGTGCCACACCTGCTGGCATTTGACACCCATGCCATTTTCCTTTTGGACTGTGTAACTGCTACCTGTTTGGGGGTGCTGGAGTTTCCTTCTAGTGGTGGATTCTAGTCCTTTCTATGCTGAGAAAAGAATTGATCAAAATAAATGCAAATAATAATGAGTTTTTACATTTATTAAAGACAACAAAGGAAACACGTTCTGCAGAGTGAGCTTAGGCCAAGTGAAAGTAGGAAAATGATTAAGTTCTATAGGAGAGAGCTAGCTGCTATGACAAAACACAGTGACAAAGAGTTCCTCAGACTGTCACCTCTCAGGCTGAGGCCAAGTATAGGCTGTACTGTGGGAAACCTGCTTGAGTTCTCTTGAGAAGTCCTGGTGCAGGGCTTTTGGAACTGTTTTGCCCACATGTCTTGGGCCACAGTCCAGGCTTTGGACTCACCACTTTGCCTTTTCCAGGTGGAAGGAGCCAGCACACTCCAAGCCTTCCTTTACCTTTAAACTTAATTAAATGTAGCTGCTTTTTTCTTTTAAAAAAAATCTAATAAAACAAAGAGGGTAGTTAAAACCTTGAACTGTCAATAATTTCTGAAAACAGCCTGGCCAGATAGCTCAGGATTAAAGCACCTGCTTAGGCAGATGCAGGGACCAGGGTTCAATTCCTGGCATACATTGCTAGCCCCTCCCCCAGGGCATGCTGAGACAATGAATGAAACTGGGCATGTTGGTGTGGGCCTATAATCCCAGCACTTGGGAGGCTGAAAACAGGAGGATCATTATGAGTCCAATCTATGCAGTGAGACCCTGTATACTCTGTAGACCCTGTCTTAAATACATTTTTTTTATTTCTTAAAGTTTTAATAGGAAGAAGAAAATTCAGAATAAAATTCAAAACGAATAGGTAATATTATCATTCATATTACCTATAATACTGCAAAAGAAAAATTACATCTTAACCAGGGCAAATCTTATACCATTATCTTTTTTTCTGATAGAAATAGTGGTGCCCTTTTAGTACCTGAGAAAAACATGTGCATAAATTTAGGAAGGCTTCTTTCTTCCAGAATGTTTTTTGTTTTTGAATCCATGCCAAGTATTTTTTCCTGGCTGTAACAAAATAATGTAGCACTTGGGGACAAAGATGCAGCCCAGCAGCCCTGAGCTAGAGGCCAAGATGGAAAAGACCTCCATGGCTACCATGACCTTCCCCTTGCTGCTGTGGTACATGAGAAGGAAGGTGACCACACTCTGCAGAACACCAGTATGCTGAACGTCAGGAACTTGGCTTCATTGAATGTGTCAGGCAGGTTCCTGGCCAGGAAAGCCAGTGAAGCTCACCAGGGCCAGGGAGCCCAGGTATCCGAGGACACAGTAGAAGGCAGTGAGGGAGCCCTTGTTGCACACGATGATGATGTGTTCATGTTCAGAGTGTGTGTCTGTGTCAATGTAGGGTGGATTTGTCCCCATCCAGACTGCACAGAGAGTGAGGTGGATCAGGAAGCAGATGGGAATGATGAAATTAGGTGTCCTTGATATCAGCAACTGCCTCATCCTTCTACCTGGAACAGTGAAATAAAACAATAATAATTTCTGAAAAAAATGGTAGATAATAAAGACTTTCTTCACAAATGTCTGTCATTTTGATATCATGTATTTCTTAAATATTTTATTTTGTCTTATTAGCAAAAATCAAAGCAGGTGGATTTGTAAAAAGTACACAGCATATCAATATAAGATAGTATGTTTGATATCAATACTTGATGAAAAATACCTGTTCCATATTATGCCTAAGATGTTTGATATGCAGACAGATAGTGAGGTTAAGCTTAATAGCCTAGGTTGTATGGTAATAACGATAAGCTTCTATTCTGGAGGGTTAACAACCTAAGTTTGCAGACTAAAATTAGAGAAAAAGGAGGGCTTCAAGGAAAGCCAACATTTTGGCTCTACCCTTCTAAGGTCAATTAAGAATCAGGACATATGAGAACTTGTACTGTAACGTCATGTAACTCAGTAGTGTCCTAAATTTTCTGATCAAGGAGATTATGGGGCCAAAGAGGAAAGTGATTGATGACATAGAGTGTGCCTAAGGAGAGTCACATGGAGAGAAAACATT
>NW_004524645.1:9163020-9167911 GCF_000260255.1 Octodon degus
AGATAAAAGTTTTATTTAATTGATTATATATACCATTTATAAACAACCCCTCTAAGAGCAGAGCATTGCCCTTCCAGTCTGGAACCTTCTTTCACCTCATTTTCTATAATTTTTGTGTGTAATTGGGAGGAGAATTTGTGCAGAGGAAGATTTTCATTTTTCTCCTAATCTTTATTTTTTATTAATATGTGTTTGTAGTTCACAATGATACCATTCCTCATGGGGAGTTGGTCCATGTGCATAACCAATCTCCATTCTTTTTTATTCTTTTCCCCTCCCTCCTTCCATCTCTTGCTACTCTTCCATTAGTAAATGATTTATCTCCTTACGTCTTATTATCTTTTACTTTGCTCTTTAGATATATAATGGATTTCACATATAAGAGAAAGCATGTAATATTTAAGCCTGTGTATCTACTTTCTCTTAATTCCATGGTAACAGTACATCCATTTTCCTATAGGTGATGCAATTCTATTAGTCTTTACAGCTGAGTAGTATGACATTGTGCATAAACACCACATTTTCCTTATCCATTCACCTGTTGATGGATATATAAACTGCTTCCAAGGTTTGGCTATTATGAGTTGTGCTGCTATGAATATGGGTATGGATAAATGACTGTATAATGATGTATTTAACTTGGGAAGAAACTTAGAAGGGAAATAGCTGGGTTAAATTGGAGCTTCTCATTTTAATTCTGTGAGGATTTTTTTTTTTTTTTTTTGGAACCGGGGATTGAACTCAGGCCCTTGCACTTGCCGGGGAAGAGCTTATTCCACTGAGCTATCTCCCTGGCCCTTCTGTGAGGAATCTTCATACTGCTTTCCATAACAATTGTACTAGTCTACACTCCCAGCAACAATGTAGAAAGGTTCCTTTACCCCACATGCTCACCAGCATTTGTTATCTGATTTCTTTTCTTTTATAATCCTGCCTCAGGTTTATTTGTACAAAGAGCACAGTACACCATCCCCCTATAGATGGCACCCCAGGGGTCACACCAGTCCTTCTGATTTTACATCAGCAGATAAGAGGCTCTTACTATGGAGACTTCCCCGGGGCCTGGGCACCTCTGGGGGCCTGGGCTGGAGCAAAAACTGGAGCCTGGGCCTTGGCTGGAGCAGAAGCTGGAGCCTGGACCTTGGCTGGAGCAGAAGTTAGAGCCTGGGACTTGGTTGGAGCTTGGGCCTTTGGCTGGCAAGGCCTGTGACACTTGGCAATGTGGGCACAGATATGCTTCTTTTCTTTTATATTATTGCCTATATAGTTTAAGTTGGGCAATATAGGCAAGTTGAGAAATCCTGGAGTTTACTCCGTTTGGGATGATCTTGGACTTGACCTCCTTGGCCTTGAGGAGGGCTTTGATAGCCTCGGCGTGTACACTCATGGCCTTGCCATTGTTTGCTTGCATCTTCTTGAAGCCCTTCTTGTTGTGCTTCTTGGCAAGATGCATGTTCCTAAGGAACTTGGGATCTACCCCCTTCAGAGATTCACATCATTGTGACCGAGGTTTCCTGATGCCATTTCTGTGCCATTTTGGGAACTGGTTGTATGTGGTGTGGTTCTTGGACTTGGCCATACCTGCACTGAAAACCACGGCTACCAAGCACCTGGAATCAGAAGATATCTGATTTCTTGATGACAAACATTCTTTTTGGAGTAAGATGGAATCGAAGTGTTGTTCTAACTTATGATCCTCTAATGGCCAGAGATGTTGAATATTTTTATGCATTATTGGTCATTTGTGTTTCTTCCAGAGGAAGACTATTTAAAATTTAACATTTCCTGTGTCTTCTACTTGAGAATAGAAATGATTGATCTCCAAAAATAGAATCCTCTGCCTGGGGAAATAAAGTAGTTCTATGTTGAGTTAAATATGATACACCCACCCACATCACTTACATACAAGTGCACACTTGCATGCCCATGTATACACTGCCCCAACACCTTGGGTTCCTAATAGAAAAAGAGAGGGCTAAAGTGCTCTGCACAATAAAGTAAGAAAACATCCTGAATCTCTGGGCACACCACTAGAAAAAGGAAGCAGGAGACCTGGATTACAGATAATAGAAATCTGAAGAGCTATCTTAGAAGGAGTTCAAGTTCTGAGGAGAAGACAGGGCTTTTGGGAGCCATTTTACCTGGGGGTAGCAACAAAATACATTCCCAAGGCAGTCATTTTTTTGGACTCTCATTACTACAGTTATTTTCAATGGTCAGTATTGCCTTCCTGGGAGCATTTGGTACTGTCGGGAGACGTTTTTGGTTATTCTAACTGCAGGAAAATACTACCAGCATCTAGTGGGTAGAGGCTAGGAATGCTGCTTACTATCTTACAATGCACAGAACAACTCCACAAACAAGGAATTTCCTGCTCAAAATGTCAGGAGCACCCAGCTCAAGGAACTCATTATTCACCTCTTAAATTTGCTTAGCAAGGGTAGTTGTTCCTTTGTCTCTATATGAACACAACTCCATGAATTTTCAAGTTGCAGTCAGGACAGAAAAGCAGTCTCAGTGTGATCATTAGAAATGTCCGTCTATTTGTAGAAATCAGTACTTCAAATTCACTTTCAAAGTAGTGAACACTTCTCACTCAACTTTGTGTTCCAAGGTGGACATCCACTGTCAGGGAAGGGATATTGTTGGCTTATTCTTTCTTTCCTGTGACTTTGGACACTATCTCCAGCTTGCTAGCTAGGCTCTCTGTCTGTTCCAGACATGAAGGAGTGGAAAGACTAGTTGAAAGGATCATTCTTAATCCACTGGCACTGTTGTAAAGTCTCTCATGTCTACAATGCTGTGAAATTCTTGAATTACTTATCAAAATCATTGTAAATATCTTGCTTGAAGTTTTCCCAGATAGAGAAAAATAAATTCCTAGTCCAAGTCACAGCTGCTAACAACTTCCATAGCTCTTGGCAATCCCGATCCCATGTTTCACTATCTATTTTTTTTTTTTCTAAACCGGGGATTGAACTCAGGTCCTTGCACTTGCCAGGGAAGCGCTTATTCCACTGAGCCATCTCCCCAGCCCCTCACTCCCTAATTGCTTTGCCCTTCTCAACAACTCTTCAGGTAGAACTGAAGACAGCCCTGCTCCATCTCCCTAGTGGCTCCCCAGGCCTTACCAACTCATGACCTTTCCATGGACTGTTCTCTAACTGGATTGCTCTCCCTTTAATTCACCTGACCTACTCCATCATCACACTTAAATGTCTTTTTATAGCTCATTGGTACAGAATGTATCTGCCACATGCAGGGCCCTGGGTTCAATGCTCAGCACTGGGAGAAAAAAGGAAAATCCCTTTTCATGGGTTACCATCTCAGTTAGGCCTCCACTGAACACCTGTTATTGGTGTGATAATTCTCTAACAAATCCAGTGACCCTGCTCTTCCATCAGGTCACTGAATTCACTTTTTCAGTGTGATAGTTATTTATTATGTCTTATATAGAACTGTAAGTCCCATGGGCCACTTCCTTTCCTTTTGCCTCCTTAATTACTATGACTATCTCTAACACTACTTGGTTTAATTCTTAGAGTTAACTAGAAATAAATGGATCTATACAGACAGATACAGGCTAGATGGATGGACAGATAAACACGATTTTTCCCACAACGTGCTCTCCAACACCCTCAAGCTCCTCTTTCACGAGAGTATCCTCCAGGTCACCTCAGTCCCTAGTGCCCTTAGTCTCACCATGGACCTTATCATCAATTACTACAGTCCTGGCCTATTTTCACTCTCATGAACCTCCTCCTCTGACAACCACTTCTTACATCTCTATCTCAAAATGTTCTAGTACAGTAGCAGTACTATTGTGACTCTGTTGCCAGCAGAAGCTCCAATTCACTGATCTTTCCATCTCTTCTCCCCATATGTAACCCCCTCACTCCTTTTGTCCAGGTTTGAGTACATGACCACCCCTATAGTCACTGCTTTGCACACTTTCTCAGCTGCCCTGTTTCTCAGTATGCCCTGGAAACATCTGTCACAGTTAACTGGCTAATTATCAATGTGAGTCGGGAACACCCAGCTGAGTTGAGTCAGCATGGGTCGGGATTGGGAAGGCTGACTGAAGGAGGCATATTGGTGGACCAGTATAAAAGAAGAGCAGGTAGAGAGTATTTCAGCTGCTTGTCCTCAGAAAAGCTTCCTTGTGGCTTCTTCTCCTCTTAAGAGTTTCAGTGGTTTTGCTTTCTTTGGGGGCACTTCAATTTCTTGTCTTCATCTTGGATGTTGTATCCTGGCTTACAATGCAGATGCCTCAGCTTTCTGGCTTAGACTCTTCAGCCTTCTGACAAGAACACTTCAGCTTCCAGCACTGGCCTTTAGCCTTTCTGGCTCAGATCCTCCTGTCTCTCAGAGTGGATCCTTGTGCCTCCTCATAAGGATGCATGTGGAACTGTCCTACTTCAAGGTTGTATATAGTTAGACTTCTAGACTTATGTGTAAACATAAGAATTATATAATTCTTTAGGCCTATTTTTAAAATATATTCTAATTTTAAATGTTTTTCATCCTATTCTGTAGGGACTTAAGGTTCAATATATCAATACTTGATGAAAAATACCTGTTCCATGTTATGCCTAAGATGTTTGATATGCAAACAGATAGTGAGGTTAAGCTTAACAGCCTAGGTTGTATGGTAATAACAATAAGCTTCTCTTCTGGAGGGTTAACAACTTAGGTTTGCAGACCAAAATTAGAGAAAAAGGAGGACTGCAAAGAAAGCCAACATTTTGGCCCTAGCCTTCCAAGGTCAATTAAGACTCAAGTCATATGAGAACTTGTACTGTAATGTATTGTAACTCCGTAGTGTCCCAAATTTTCTGATCAAGGAGATTATGGGGCCAAAGAGGAAAGTGATCAATGATGTAGAGTGTGC
>NW_004524645.1:9168328-9179711 GCF_000260255.1 Octodon degus
CAAAATGGTTAAGATAGATATATAGTTACATTATCTTAATGAATATAGGGATTTGTTCTAATAGTGTTTGTAAGTAGGATATCATGTCCACATCTTATACAGCAAATAACTGCTAGGAAGAATGTAGGCAATGTGTGAATTATTAAAACTGTCCTATCAATTTGGTTTGAAACTGTCTCATTGCTATTTGTTTCTCAATAATATTATGGGGAAACAAAGATGCATGGCACCATGCTGTTGTGGTCTCCAAGCCCCTGATCAGCTCCTGTAGATCTCCAGCATACAGAGAGATGTCTTGCACTCTTCTACACCTGACTCTAACAAGTACTAATACATAGTCCCAACTAAAGCTCAGACCATGTTGTCTTAGTTACTCTCTCATTACTGGGGAAAAATACCCATCCCCTATAACTTAAAAAAGAGGCTATTTTGGCTCATGTTTTAGAAGTTCTGGTCTTTGTACAGTAGGTTGGCTCCACGCAGAATCCACATGGGGAGAGGGACTGTACAGAATAGCTGCTCACCTCATTGCACACAGAAAGCAGAGACAATAAAGAAAGCAAATAGACCCTTCAGGTCATCCCCAGTGACCTGCCTCTTCTGACCAGACCACCTCCTAGCAGCAAGCCTGCTGCAATGTCCCTTAACTCAGTTGTGTTCCAAACACGGGGGGGATAGGAGCCATTTTAGATTGAAGCCATTAGCACATACTGAATATTCTTCCTCAAATTCAGAAGAAAAGCTTCAAGTGAGCCTTAATGCTGGCAGTAGTCACATTCTGCTTTCCTTCTTCACTCTCTTCTCCTCCTTAATGGCTATTACATAGCCGCTCATCTCTCTGAAAACTTCCAACACTGCTTCCCTCTGTTATTTTAGCTGACTTTGCTTTCTATTATATTGAGAAAGGGGAAGAAATGATTTAAAAGTTCCTTAGCCTCTCCCCACCATATCTACATGCTCTGGTGAGCTATCTGTTGCCACTGGTGCTGGTAACCCTTCAACATGCGCACAAGATTGCATCTACTTGTGCCTAGACCATGCTGTGGCTCCAGCAATTCTTCTCCCTCTCTACTGGGTCAGCCTGTGCATTGAACAAACATGCTGTCATCTCTCTAAGAGACCTCTTTTCTTTGTCCACCTGCTGCACCATTCCCCTTTGTAGTGAGCACCCCAGGGGAGCTGTGAATGCTCACTTCTCATTTGCTGCATCCTTCAAATTAGGTCCTCTACCACATTACAGAAACTAAACTTGTTGCAATCAGCAACAATTCTATGTTGCTTACTTAGCTGATGATAATTAGGATGATTTGTGCATTTTCTCAAATCTTTGATGCCACAGGTTATTTTGTATATAATGTTGAAAGTACAAAAAATACCCCACTCAAATGTGGAGTTTAATAGAGATTACTCTGTAAAACCAGGGATCGAAAATGGCTGAGCTCTCAGTGTAGGAGTAATAAAGAAATAAAGCTACCATGTAGGGAAAAAATGCAGAAAAAGCTGCATGTCTCAATCTTGCCTCTAATTAAGCTAAAAGAAAATCTCCGGAGAATCAGACACAAACTGGCATTTAAGCAAGCAAGTTTGCAGACTAAGTTTATAATACCACCATGGATTTAAAAAATACAAACATAAGAATGAAATTTGAAGACATGTCATATTAGTAGTGCTCCAAATGGCTAACAGAAGCAAACACAACTCCCCCCCCAAAAAAAAAAACTAATGAAGGATGGAAAAATCCAAATAAGGCTTCCTGCTGGGATTTAAAGGAGAAACTCACTAACAAGGAGAACCCCAAAACTTTTTATATTGTATATCTTAATATTGGCTATTTATTTAACTCAGTGAATACCTACAACATTTAAATGACAATGGAATACCCATATCTGATAAAACTACGTAAAAAAGGGGATACAAATGAAAAACTATTTTGTATCTGTATATACAAAATAGTCAGGATAGATATATAGCTACTTTCTCTTAATTCAATGAGAAGAAAGATTTGTACCAACAGTGTTTGGATAGGATATCATGTCTTCATCTTGTACTATGAATAACCACTAAGAAGACAACAATATGAAATGTATTAATTATTAAAACTGTCCTACTAATCAAAAAAATTTAAGAAACTATGTGTTTGCATTTGCTTAATAAACTGCTCTGTATCTCCAGACTCAAGAATGGCTTTGAACTTCCAGTAACCTGCAAGTTATTTCTGAAAGATCTTAGGGATTGCGCCTGTGGCCTTATTTTCACATGGTAATCACATTAGACAAAATTATTAAATCCTCTGCTTTGCTAAGTTGAAGCATATCTCTCAGAGTCACACACTCAAGCCCAGGATTGGTAGAGCTTTCAGTAAAATCTCAGTAAATATAATGTTTATTTATTCTCCTGTATTTATCTCCAAAGATTATTTCTTTTTTTTTTCCAAAGATTATTTCTAAATCAGTGTCATGTACTCATCAAGTCTTATGACATATTGAGAATATTACATTCATTATTAATATTCAACTGGAAATAACATTTTGGTATGATTGGTGTGAAAATAAGTAGAAATTTAAAATACAGACAAAGATGTCATTTTATAAACAATAGAGAAAGTAGCTCCTGAGAAATGCACTGAGAAGACACATTATGCAAACCTAAAGTGTAATAAAATCATGAACAGAAAAAACTTCAGTATAAGTCATATGTTAATATTTTTTCTATCAACTTGCTGTAAATTAATATTAAAAATCCTATTCATCACTTCTTGGTTTTTGGCCAAGATCAAGCATAAATATCTATTTCAAACCTTTTATACATTGTATTTATCATATTAAATTTACCCTAAAGGTTTGTAGCTTACAAGTTATTTTTTAAAAGTTAGTGGCTTCGAGATTTCAAATTCAAACTTTAGTTCAAAAAAAGGAAAATAAAATAATTTTTACAGTCCCAATTAAACATGTATGTATATATTATATATGTAAATAAAAATAAAAATAGAAAATGTGTAACTTGATTATGTAATATATTTGAATACATATTTTGGTAAAGGTTATTTGTACATTCCCCCCAAGTTTTCTGAAATAAGCATGCATTATAAAATATTTTTCTAGTCACATAAAGAATAAAATTACTGAAAATACTCCAAAAAAAAGGAAAAAAATTTAATTTAATCTAGAACAACAGCAAATATATATCACATCCCAACTTCAAAAAATGTTCTTTCAAAAAGAAAAAAGATACATCAATGATTAGGTTTTGAAGGCCAGGGCTACTGGACTTCAAAGCTCTGGGAAATGGTCACTAAAGGAAATAGCTAAGACAGTCAGCACAAAACAAACTCCTCAGCACACTTTCATCTCCATTTCCAGTGTCACAAGATAACTTCAAACAAAGTCAAGAGTGGTTTGGGAGTGCTGTTCAAAACAAGCTAGTCATAAATATCTGGGAGTTTCACCCACAGGTGGTTAGTCCTCAGATTTTGGTTAACTCATTTTTGAAGGGATGCTCATGGGGACCAAAAACCCTGCAGGACATGGAGTGAAGGGAGATGGAGATGGAGAAAGAGATGAGTACAAATTGGTCCTGAGATACAGCCCAGGCATGGTGTGATCCATGGGAACTTTGGAACATTAACAACAGTGGAGAGTCATTCTCACCTTGAGGCAAGGGGACTGATAGTTTATGCTTCACACTATCTTTCATTGGCTACCCTTGGGAAAGGGGAAGGCTTAATGTCCAGCTCTGAGCTTCCTGTTACTGGTGGCAGTTTTCTGGAGTAAGGGACAGCTGTAAGAATTAGGCACAATTAACAGCAGTTCAGTGGTGATGTCTGGCCAGATAAAGAGGATTCAGTAGAACTATCAGAGTACTATCAGATGTGTACATCACAATGGGATGGCAAAGCAATAAACTAGGCTATTACTCAGGTATTACCAAATGGTGACAGATTCAACTCAACCAACCTTCATTATGCATTCTGATTGGCAGAAGGCAATATATCCTTTCAGAATGTACAGTTGAGTCTCAGTATTTGCAGCCATTGTAAAGTCACTGTGAATACCTTAATACTGTACTAGTCAATACTGAAACATTACCCCCAGAAGAAATGGAGTTTAGTCCCTGAGATGTGCTGGTCACAGCATTTTCATCAACCAGTCAATGCATGACCTTGTTTTATGTGTGCTTCTGTTTAAAGACCCCCTCGCTCAATATATATCATTAACTGATTAACATTGAACTCCTGGCCCAAAGCACTGTAGCTCATGCTTGGATGAAGCTTATCTAGCACACTTATCTGGCACATGTATTTACTCTGTAAGGCACATCACAGCCTTGTCATACTTAGGAGCATTAGACAGCACTTCTGCATTATCGTTACGAGTCACTTTTACCAACACAATCATCCACAAAAGCAAAAAATTATGAAAAACGTGACACTAAACAGATCATGCCAAGGATATTTGTTTACAGTCTAAGAGCTGAAACAAGAAGACAGAGCAACACCATGTTCAACCTCAGCTAGGGGTGTGTGCATCAGATGGCTGAAGCTTTCCAATGCCTCAAGCATGTCTGTGAAACTGAGTATTGATTTGGGGGCTACAAATAAATCTTAGTGAGTTTTTAAATTTATAAATACAGTAATCCAGAAGCAATGAGGGTCAATTGTGTACGCACAGTGCACCCTTTTACCTTTCTGCTTTATACACTCCTTACACACTGAGTAAACCCTCTGGGAACCACGCACAGAGATTGTTGTAGTTTCTTTTCTCTCATTGCTGGGACAAATACCCGACACCCAAAATGAAGGAAGCAAAGGTTTATTTAGCTCACAGTTATTGGAGGTTTCAGTCCATATTCAGCTAGCTCCAAGGCAGAGTGGTACAAGGCAGAGAACAACCTTTCATGGTGGCAGCAAAGAGCAAGAGTACAAAAGAAGTAACAGCAGCTCAAGCAGCTAGCTTCTCTTCCCTACTCACATTGTGAAACAAATTACCTGCCCCAGGGCGGGTGCAGCATCCACACCCACAGTAATCAATCACAAACTCCACAAGCTGCCCCATGACTGCATGAGGCTTTGGGGGGACACCTAGACACAAACCATAACAGAGACACTCCCAGCTCTGCATATACTGGTATTCCCTGCGTCTCAGATCATGCTAGGATGTGTTGCATAAAGCAGAGTCCTGTACCATTCTATTGAATAGTTCTGGAGATTGCTTGTATTTTGTGATTATGTTGAGTGCATATATATGTAGCCACACAAATAAAGCTTTATTATAGACGCTTTTCACATATAACATTCATTCTCAAGATAGTTAAATGACTATAATTTATTATTAAAGTATAAGTGGGTATATCACTTTTTTATACACAGTGTTATTTTCTATTTTTTTGGTGATGAATGGCTTTTACTCTAGGACAAGGCAATACCTTCTTATTTAGTGAATATGTGCTTGAGAAATGCTGTTGAATATTACTCCAGATTGTTCTAGTATCAACTTTTTGTAACAGGAGCTAAGCTTTCCAGGATTTGCTTTTCTGTATGGTCCTGAGTTTAAATAGGCAGTTTAAGTTGGGCCAGTTTCTGTGTGATTTCTAGAGACCAACACCACTTTACAAGCACCAGCAATCTTCCTTCCAGCTCTGTACCTTGGTTTGTCCAAGTGTTGCTGTTAGAAGAGAAGTAGCCCCAATGGTACTCTGTCATCGGTGGGAGTCAGAGATGGCAAGCTGTACCTGCAGAGGTGTCAGCAGGTCCCAGCTGGTCTTCACTGTCCTGTCCTCCATATCCAGTGTGCTACCTCCCAGTGGCTGCCACCAATCCCAGGCCCACCACCAGATACAACTCTGCACACTAAGAGACCACATCTTCCCATAACAACTCTACCAGCTCTCCTTTTTGGCCCTACTGGAGCTGCAGAGCTTCAGGTCTCCTTGTAAGCTCTGGTTCAGCCACCAGTGCAGGGCTGATTGGTGACCTTTTCCTTGGCCTTCACTCTCCTCCCAAGATCTAACTCTCTGAATAGATTCCTTCTTCAATAATACAGGGTTCTCATCTCATGACAGCTTCCAATTTCTTTCAGTGCCAGGCCTTACAACATATGTAACAGATATTCCTGCAGACAAACCAAGGTACAGAGCTGGAAGGAAGATCCCTCACACTTATAAACTGGTGTTGCCCTCTCGAAATCACACCGAAACTGGCCCAATGCCTCCATGTCTTGATTCCTGCTTATATATTTCCTGCATTTATGTTCCTCCTTACAATCTGTGAAGTGCATCATGTGTATACTCTAGGAACCACCAATACAGGAATGTGATGCAGTTGGTTTTTCCAATGTACAGATGAAGAAACTAAGATTAATGTTATGAGGTAGCACTGAGCAGACTCAAGGCTCAAACTCAGGCCTTCTGGAAAATTCTTTTTATTTCACTAGGGAGATGCAAACATAACATTGAATGCAAAGTACTTAAGTAGGCACCTGTTGCTAATGGCTAATACCTCTACAGCAACAAATTTTCACTGAGACAGTTTCTCCCTTGGTGACCTAATTTATTCCCTACCATTAGCCATATCCATTAAAAAGAAAAATTACAAACACTTTCAGAAGGGCAAATGGAACAAAATCAGGCCTTAGAGAATTGTATGGAGCTAGAAGAGACTTAAGTAATCATCTAACATAGAGACTCCTTTTCATTGTTTTAAATTTTTATTAGTACATGTTTCCAATACATAATGATTACATTCCTCATGGGGAGCTGGCCCATGTACATAGCACAGCTTAATGCTTTTTATGTCCCCTTCCCTTCCCTCTTCTTCTCACTCTCCCTCCATCTCTTGATGTCAACATTTGCAAAAGATCTGTCTCTCTATTTCTTATTATCTACTTTTATTTCACTTTTTAAACTATACATACTTTGGGGTTTTCATATAAGGGAACCCATGTAATATTTAAGCTTGTGTAGCTGATTTATTTCACACACCTCTTTTTCAAAATAAGGAGTTTAGTCCAAGACTTTTTTGCCGCTCGAAGTGTGCTCCCCACATCAGCAACATCAGTAGCACATGGAAATTTGTTAGAAACCCAGTCTCAGGCCTTGTGAGTTGGAAGCTCTGGGAGTAGGACCAAAGGAATCTGTTTTATCAAGTTCTCTGCACAATTCCTTCAAAACCACTAAAGTTTGAGATCCAGGGAGCTAAGTGACATATCTAAGGTCTGATAATTTAATTAGTAACAAAAACAGATTTTATAATTTCCAAGAGCAAAGCTTTTTCCAAATAATCCCACATTCCCTTTTATTGTTCCTTCACTAGTTCCTCAAGCAGGTCACAACTAAAAGCATTTATTTTGTACTATACCAAGAATATAATAACAAATCATACCCCAATGATAATTTTTTATTTATTTATTTATATTTTTGATGGAATAGGGGATTGAACTCAGGACATTGCACTTGCCAGGCAAGTGCTTATTCTACTGAGCTGTCTCCCCGGCCTCCAATGATAATTTTTATACAAAACTTTTCTTGTAAAATTCTTTAGATGTTGGCTTTAAAATAAACTGTCAGGAATTCTCCCCTGCTATATCAATCCATAATTTTCTCTCTCTTCCCTATTGACTTGCCTCAACTCATTTTTGACAGTGAATTATAGTTATGCTTTGTTCTCTAAACAAGATCAGCTGTGGTGATGAAAACTCTTCAAGTTTCTGAAGCTAAACCCCAAGCTATGTTGCTAACCAGTGTCTTTAGGAAACCTGAACTCCCAAATGCAAAAGAATTAGGCCTACTTTATTTAAATCATTAACCCAGTCTTCTCCAGAGTTACCCCCACAAGTCTAGAAAAGCATTTCTTTTGGAGCCTCAGAGCTTTCTGCAAGGATTTTAGGGTGCTATTATTGTAAAACCCTTCAGATGAATCATTCTGCTCAAAGTTTTATGTCAAAGGTCTACCTACTTGGATATGATAAAGAGAAGAGTGGGTGGTTGTCAGATGTCTCCTGGATTGGCTTTAATTTTGAAACATGGGGGTTGTACCTGTGGACAATTGCTGTGAAGACACCTACTATCTGCCTACAGCTGACCTGAGCATCACCACAAAACACATGGCCTGAACATGTTTCTGGTTGGCTGTCCTATGTGGCTCATGCCTGAAAAGGCCACTTTATTTGGGGGCTCTCCTCTGAAGAAAACTACTCCACAAATAAAGAGCATCATAACATACATGGCCTGAACAAAAATTAAGAATTGCAAAGTCTGTATCTACCAGCCCACTTTCTCCATAATCTGCTATGGTCTCAATATTTGTGTCTCCCCCAGATCCATATGTTCAAGCCTAATTCTCCATGTGAGATATTTGTAAGGTAGTTCAGATTGTGAGGGAAGAGCCCTCTTGAATGGAGCTCAGACCCTTAAAAATGGAACCTGGGGAAGCTCATTTGTCCCTTCTGCCATGCAGGGATACAGAGAAGAGGCATCTTCCTTGAAGAAGAGAGCAAGTCATTACCAGACAGTGAATATACTGATGCCCTGACTTTCAGCTCCTTAGCTTCCAGAACTGAGAGAAATCAATCACCCAGTTGAAGATACTGTGTTATAGCAGCTCAAAGAAGCTAAGCTACTCACCCCTATAAAATCTCAGGGAATCATCACATTTCAGCACTCTTCATCTATTCTTCTGGGTGACAAAGGTAGGATTACAGCATAAGCTGGTTCAGTCATTTTTTTTCCTGAGACTCCATAAAACAAATCCATTTCTGTTCCCTCCCCATAATTCTTTTTCTGGAGGCTTTTAAACTTTGATAGTTTTTCTTTAAAAATTTACCAGTACAATAAATACTTCTATCAAATGAAACCTTATGATTCAACAAACAAAAATTACAAGCTAAATTCAGAAGCAATAAAGCACATAAAAAATGAATTCTGAAATGACATCTAAGTAAATTCTCACATCTAGTAGTTAAAATATTCCAATAATTAGTTTCCTGACCTTGGATAACATACTTTTCACTGGGGACAATAATACACCTGTCCTTTAATATTTATTATAAAACAATAACATTACTTTTGAAATGTTTTAAAATACAGTGTAAAAGTGTTGGTTACCTATGAACTTGTTGTTGTTATTATTATTGTAGTTCAGAGCGCCATGATATTCTCATTTATGTGACCTCAAAATTAAGCTAAACACTACTTGCTTTTTTGCTGGGGTCTACAAACATTGGCTTACTGTGATTTTTCAGTTAGAAGAAAGTGATTGTTTAATGTAATCTTCTCATTTTAGTATTGTGGGAACTGAGTCCTGAACAAGTAGTAAGTCCTGCCAAAAGCTACACAACCAGTTAGTCACAGAGCCCAACTCAACTAATCCTACAAATCATAAGGGAAAAGGCACTAAGCAGACAAATGTACTTAATTTGTTCTACCATGCTTCTTCTAACTCAGCTGTTTATTTTTTATTCACAGCTATTCTTTGGAAGGTCCAATCTCACTAGTGAAACTTTTCATTATTATCCTTGAGTAGTTTATTTAGTGCTCATTTGGCTACCTGATGTGTCTAAGGCTTTGTGAGAAATGCTTTTTTGTGAACTTGATTCTAATGAATAGCAAATCATATTTAAAAATAACCCTCTAGGTTTCTTTCTTCTCAGCAGTATATTCTCTAAATCTTCCAGGAAAACTTAGTGTCAGTTGTTAAGGGAAGATGTTACAGTTTCAGAAAACCCTGTACTCTGCTCTTCTTTCAGCATTAGAGTAATTCTTAAAGCTATCAACTAAGGTTTCCTGCACATTTACTGGTACTTCTTGATATTTTCCTACTTAAAGAGATGAATTAAGGAGATGGTCAAAAGGGCAGCGTCTTACTCTCCATCTAGGTCCAGAGAATTAATGATGAGGGACCGCAAAATACAAAATCTACACACAAAAATCAAAAGTATTTCCTATACAACAAAAAGTTAACCTACTAAGAAAGACATTGGGAATATAATGCCACCCAAAATAACTTAAAAAAAATTAAATACCTAAGAATCAACATAACTTGGGGAGTGAACCATTTACAATGAAAATAAGAAAAAAAGAAATTGAAGAATATTATAGAAAATAGAAAGCCTTCATCATTCCCAGATTGGAACAACTGACATTATGAAAGTGTCATATTTCCAAAAACAAATGACAGATTCAATGTAATCCCTATTAAAATACCAATAGCATTCTTCACAAAAGCAGAAAAAATTCTGAAAATTTATTTAGAATTTAAAAAGGCCAAGAATAGCCAAAGCAATGAATTTCAAGTTATACTGCAAAGCCACAGTAGCAACAACAGTATGGTACTGGTACAGGAATAGGCCAATAGACTAAAGAAATAGAGCAGAAGTCACAAAAACAAATTTGTGCACCTACAACCACCTTATTTTTGACAAAGCAAGCAAAACCGTACACTGGAGGAGACAACCTCTTTAACAAATGGTGCTGAGAAAACTGAATATCAATATATAGAAAACTGAAACTGATTCTTTATGTCTCAGCCAGTATTGCTTGCCTGTTTGTTTGTTGTTTTATCTCAGTCAGCATTAAGATAAATCAAAGTAGATCAGAGGTCAAGAATCAAAAACCTCAATACAAAACCAGAAACTTTGAAATTGCCAGAAGATAACATAGGGGAAACACCTATAGAAAACCATAGGCAGAGGTAAAGACTTGCTGACTAGGACTCCAATGGTTCAGGCAATAATGTCAAAATTCAGTGGGATTAAATTGAATTAAAAAGCTTCTGCATGACAAAGTACAATAGCATAAAAAAGAACCTACAGAATTGGAGAGAAATCTTTACTAGCTACTTGTCCGATAGACAAAAAACCTCTAGAATATATGACTTCAAAAATCACACCCAAATATAGATAATCTAATCAAAAATAGGCAAATAAATTGCACAGATACTTCTCAGGAGAATTACAAATGATCAATAAGTACATGAAAAAATGTTCACCATCTGAGGCTGGCCAGATAGCTCAGCAGACTAAAGCATGTGCTTAGGCAGAACACAGGGAGCAGGGTTCAATCCCCAGCCTGCCATGCTGGCCCTGCCCCAGGGGGCGTGCTGAGACAGCAATTGAGAATGGGCGTGGTGGCGCACGCCTGTAATCCCAGCACTTGGGATGCTGAAAACGAGAATCACTATGAGTCTGATCTACATAGTGAGGCCCTGTAGACCCTGTACTAAATACATAACAAGAAAAAATGTTCACCCTCTTTAGCCACTAGGGAAATACAAAGAAAAATTATTTGAGATTCCATCTCACCCTTGTCAGAATGGTCTTGTCAGAATAGCTATGATCAAGAATACAAAATCAGTTTGGCGCAGGTCAACAATTTCTGACATTGCTAGTGAAGC
>NW_004524645.1:9179908-9188776 GCF_000260255.1 Octodon degus
ATTATTGAAACTGTCCTACCAATTTGGTTTGAAACTGTCTGATTGCTATTTGTTTCTCAATAAAATTATGCAAAAAAATAGGAAAAAAAAGAATACAAAATCAGTGGATTCTGGCAAAGATAAGAAGGGGACTTTTACATTACTGATAGAAATATAGACTAGTACAACCACTTTGGAAATCAGTATAAAGAGTCGTGTAAAAACAAAGAATGGAAATACAGTTTGACTCAGCTGTTCCTCTCTGGTATATTCTCAAATGAATTAAAGATAGCATCTATACCAATAAATCATAGCCATGTCTACTGCATTGTGATTTACAATTGCTAAGCTGTGAAAACAGCCTAGATACCTAACAACAGATAAATGGGTAGGGAAATGTGTATATCCACAGTGGAGTATTATTTGACCATAAGAATAAAATCATGTAAAGTTGCAGGAAAATGAATGGAACTGGAAATCATCATTTTAGGTAAAATTAACCAGACTCACAAAAAAAATATTATGTGTTTTCTCTTATATGAGCAATCTTAAACATTTAACTAAATGAGATAATGGTGAGATGACAGGAAACTAGAAGATAGATTTCTGAACAGAGTAATGGGTTAGATGGTAGGAAAAGAAAAAGGAAGTGGCATGAGGGGTTGGAAATTAGCAAGATTTGTTAAATGTGTTCTCCAATTTCCCCAAACAAATCTCACCATTCTGTATTACTAACATGTTCTAATTAAAGATGAAGGACTTTATTACTCATGGCACCAATTCTTCACCTCTGGCTACACATTAGACTCACTCAGACTTTGAAAAATACTGTTGCCTGAGGCCTAGCCCAATAGGTTCTGATTTAATTAGTCTGAAGTGTCATGGGGCATCAAAATTGTTTTAAAAGACTCCCTTGGTGATTCTATTGGAAAGGCAGGGTTAAGATACTTCAACCCGCATCCATACACCCAATGGCTCCCAAGTCCTTTCTACTCCATAGCTCTCATATAGTAACTTTGGACTAGGAGAAATCCACATTTCTTGACATCAACTTGATGGCCCATAACCAACGCAATGTTATAACTCTAGAAGAAGTAATGTGACCTTCTTCGTCACATGCACTCCATGGATTATAAAGCATTTTCCCTTATATTTGCAGAGGGAACACTGAGCATAGGAGTATGTCAGTCACTTGCCTCAGGTAACCAGTGAGTTGGTGACTATGTCTCAAACGTAACATCTACTGTACTTAGGTGCTAACTGAGCTACCCAAAGCTAGAGCACACTGTGGAACCTGGGGTTTCCTGCACGCTGTGCAGGAAAGCACCCTCGCTTTTCCTTTTAGTCTTCCTCATACTTACTTTTTCAATTTTTATTTTTATTGGTACATGGCTGCAGTACATACTAATTACATTCATCGTAGGGAATTGGTACATGTGTATAACGCATCTTAATCCTTTTTTCATTCCTTATCCCTTCACTTCTCCTGTTTCCTGAATCTCTTGGCCCCCTTCTTATTTGCAGAAAAAGATCTACCTCCAGAAATTCTACCATCTATCTTTCATTTTGCTCTTTATTTATATTTTAGTTTTCTCATATAAAAGAAACAATGCAATATTTGATCTGACTTGTTCATTGTCCATCTTCCCTGGGGGCTTACCCTCTGGAAGGAGACAAAGGCCATATCTGTCTTGCTCACCAGTGTATTTCCAACTTTTAGCACAACCACCACCATCAAACAGATGTGGTCCTTTAATCATTATTTTTCTATAATTTCACAAATTATAGTGCCAAAGATCAAATACACCTTTCTTATCTATTTAAAAAATCCTTTACTGAAAAAGCAGTTCCAGACTGAAATTCACCACACTGCACATTCTAAAGGATAGGCTGTTGGGTTGGATCTCTGCTACTTCAACAAATTCATTCTGTCTCACTCTCACTCTTGCTCTCACTCTCACTCTCGCTCTCGCTCTCACTCTCTCCCTTTCTCACTGTTGCTCTCTCGCTCTCCGCATTTTGCTTAGAGTAAAGTTGAAAAACTAGTGTTATTCTTGTTGGTTTCAATAAAGAACAAGGGCAAAAATAAATAAGAGCTAATGTATCATTCTCAGAGGGAATAAAAACAACATCAATGAATGATTACTGAACTGTGTTCCTAGTGACATTTCAATATTATGCAATTAGGTACTTTTCACAAGAAAGAAAAGCATTTAATTGGCATTCAAAGATAACCTGTGACAATGACTGGGAAGCAGGTATGTTCCCAATGATAGATTACCTAGAATTTGATCAAACAGCCAAATAAGCCTTATTTCTGAGTTTCTGTCCTCTACAGCTAAAGAGACAGGAAAACATATCCAGATGGGTCCTGTGCAGTTTTTGCAAACCTGCCTCATTAAAAGTGGGTGTTTGTGGCATTATTTTATATAAACAGCAGAACCAATAATATAAAGTGAGTACTAAGGGGCTTCTTCATGCTGCTCAAAATCATTTTCATTGAGTCCCTAACATAAGTGAAAAGGAAATCTAAACCAGGATACAGCACAGGTATAGATCTTGACCTCTGGCCCTTTCTTAGTTTCAAGTTGCCAGCATTAATAGTTTAGGGGAGACAGAATGAGAGAAAGCCCAGCACTGACTCTTTGGTGGTCCCTTACAAGAAGCACTCCAGACTTTTCAGGACCAGGGGCACTCACCTAAGATACATATCTTTGCCACAAGTTGGATATTTTTGTTTCTTTGCTTTACCAGAACTTAAAGTGCAATTAGATTATATACCAGGTATAGTATATGGGGGATTCAACATCATCAGGATTTCAACTTATTCCCCAATTAATTCACACATTCAGTATAATAATAATAATGAAATGTTCATCATTTCTTTTTGTAGAAATTGGTAAGCTAAAATTCTAAAGAACTCTAAAGATATGCGTAATTTCTAGAATAGACAAATTAAAAAAGAAAATAAAAATTGATGGACTCCTACCACCTAATTTTAAAATTGGCAATAAAGTTGCAACAGTCAGAAAGATACAACTTTTACATGAGGGGAGACACATGGATCAATGGAACAAAATATAAAATCCAGAAAATGACCCACACCTGTATATTTGTTGACCTTCAACAAACATGTCAAGGCAATTCAAGGCAAGGAAGTATTTTCAACACACAATGCAAGACCAACCAGATAGTCAATTGAAATAAGCTTTGACCCTTACCTCTTATCAGACCCAAAAGAAACTCAAAAGACATTATAGATCTAAATGTGATGGGTGGAAGTATAAGATTTCTAGCAAAAAAAAAGTACAAAGTACTTGCCAGCTCAGTGTAAGTTTTCCCTTCCTTCCTTTTTCTTTCCTTCTTTTCTTCCTTTCCTCCTTTCTTTATTTTTTCCTGGTTTTTGAGACAGGGTCTCCTTAAGCAGTTCAAGTTGGCCTTAAGTTCACTGTATAGCCTAGGCTGCTCTTGAATTCACAGTGATCCTCCTGCCTTAGGCTTCATACTGTTGATATTACTGACATGTACCATCACCCCTGGCTTCAGCAAAGGATTCTTACCAGGATACAAGAATCACAAAGTATAGTAATGTAAATTTGATAAATCACACTTCATCAAAATTTAAATTACTGGTTTTTGTGGTGGATTGCCAACTGGTGGTCATTGTATTACAGTCAGCTGACTACATTAGTATGGTGACTGGGAGTTGGAGGCCCACCTGAGCATTGTTGCCAGCAGCAGAAAAGGCAGACCTGGAGATGAGCTGGTGTAGGCTGTTAGAAAAGCTGTTTGGAGAAGTTGCTGGGGACCTGCTGGAAGCCACTGGTTCTCTAGGGGTATTCTGCTGGAGGAACTTGTCATGATGGAGTTCCTGATGAATTTGGCTATTCTCATCAGAGGAGGAAGTTGAGACCTCTTTGCCACTGAGGATGGCTACAGTTCACTTTGGGGGATCTCTGGTCCTCACCTTAAGCATCAATTCCTGGCTCCCAAGAGGAAGACTGTGCACAGTTCAGTCTGCAGGAGAAGCTCATCACATCAGCTTTCCTGATGGGAACTCGGCTTGCCTCATCATCGGAGGAGCTCAGGACCTCAGTGTTGCTGAGGGTGGCTGGGGAGCTTTTCTTCAGGGGAGCTCTGGTTCTTTGAGCATTGCTTCCTGGTCCCAGTGCAAATCCCTCAGCATGCTGGCACAGATCCTTTATCCTGCTGGTGTAGACTTTCTAGCTTCCAGCACTGATCTTTTGTTCCCAGCACAGATCTGTGAAGTGGGCCTGCATGAGACATTGTCAGGCCTCCAGTAGGACTTGTGAGAGGCATTGTTATCAGCTCTAGTTTTTCAGCTGGACTCAGGCAGGATATTAGGATCCAGGCCCTCAGCTGGATTCTTTGGTCTGTAGTATGTGAACAGGTTTCCTGCACTCTTTGTATGTGATTCTTTGGGTAAGGATGACTACTATAAAATAATCTTACAAAATATGTCCTGTATTGTATTTTTCCCTTTACAAAAACCCTAAACTATGACAGTTATGTAAAATACATCATTGAAAAAAGTAAAAGACAAAGTCAAGATATATAAAAGAAAATATTTACAATACACATATCTTCCTAAAGATTGTATCCAGGATTTAAATATCAAAAAAATACCTTGCAGAGGACTGAATAAAGGCTAAGTATTAGACTGTATCACTGTTTCATAGCCACTTTTATTATCCCTTTCCCAAGCAATATTTTAGACATTATCTTCCTAACTGATCCTTAAGAGAAATTTTGATATCACAGTTATAATGAACATCTGTTTCTGTACTATACGCACATCTGTTCTTTAAATATAAAAGCAGCACATTGTTTTTGACACATTCCTTTGAGGAGAAATATTTTTGAGACAGGATCTCACTATGCAGTTCCAGCTGGCCTTGAACTCACTTTGTAGCCCAGACTGGTCTTGAACTTACAGTGATCCTTCTGCCTCAGCCTCGTGAATTCTGGGATTACAGGTGTGCACCACCAAATCTGATTCCTGAAGAGAAAGTTTTTACCCATTGAGAATGCATAGGCTATGTTGTTTTGTAAACTTTGCTAAACATGATCATGGTATTGTGGTCATGGCAGGAAATATTATTTTTAGGAGTTGGAAATAAGTCCTAAGTATGTGTATATTGTCACAATAACTTAAATTTACTTTATAATACTTCAGCATGAAAAAATAGATGAAAGTTACATGGCAAAATTGTAGGCAAATGAAATGATTACATTATAGGAGTTCCTTAATACTCTTATCTCTGCTTTTCTATGATTTTCATACTAAAAAGCATAATGTAAACAAAGATGTTAGCAGAGGTATCTTGGTGACAGGGAATGAAGTGATTTTTTAAAAGTGAATCTTTGTATTCCTTTCTATGGTTGAAATTATTGATGTGATGTGAAATGTACCATACATAGAAAAACAAGTATGCTATTGTTTTTAAAAAAGAGAGAGTGCATTTTCATCAAATTAAAATAGAATGAAATTTATTCTGAAAATGGATCTCTGTAAAATATTATACATACAGAAAACATCATATTTAATGGCAAACTGTTCAATGTTTCTATTTTGATATCACAAGGAGGGTCCCTACAACACAAAGAGAGTTTGTCACTGCCACATCTTCCACATAATTCTGGGAGTACTCATTCTGTGTGGGAAATCATGGGGGAAAATGAAAAGGTCTGAGAACTAGGGAAAGCTATTATTATTTAGAAGAAAGTACAAAATAATGTACAGGTTACTAGTAGGAATTAATGGTCATTTGATTGAATGTCTGTTTTAGAAAAATTCAGCATTTTGACCAAAAATAAAAACATACATAACGTGCCATCCATTTATTTCATTTTCAGAAATACATTTGAGAAAAACACTGTACTTATGCAGTAGTCCATTTCAGATCATATAAAAAGAATTGTGTTTCTATTGGTGTAAAGGAATAAAGAAACCAATGCAAACACCCATCTGTGGTAGACTGGACACAGAAATCATAATTTGCATCCATGAGATGAAATGTTATTCCACTGTGTGATAAATTCTCCATAGCCTGCCTATATACTCTGCACCTGACCCTAGACAATGTCTTCCAAGTGCTTGTTGTGCATCACAAGGTGGAGCAAGCTAAAAGGAGAAACTGATCAAGAAATTCTCAAACGTGAGGTCAACTCAGGAAGATACTCTAATGGCGACTTCACTAAGAATGCACATTTTTATTTTGCTGGGTCATTGTGTCTCAGTTCTGCAAAGTTGGATTTTATCACCATAAAATGACTCCAAAAGAAGGAGCTTCCACACTGAATTTTGTACAGAATGCACAAGTGTAGATTTAGATTCAATCTCTTCTTAGTGTTCTGAATCTTCTGATAAAAATACAACTAGTTTTTTCTTCTTCCATTGTGATACATAATAATATATGCCTTCTAGAATTGCAACCAATTTTTCAATAATGATTTTGCTTTCCATTTGAACTGAACAAACGTTCTCTGTTTCAACCTGTAATGGTTCAAACTGTGGGCAACTGACCTCCTGAAAGACTATGAGTTGTTGATAGATTTCTGCTAGTTAGTGTTGACATTACTATTCAACAGCACATTTTTCTCTGCTTAAAACATAGTAAATATTCTTGACTTATCTTCGTATACATTTTCCCCATAAAAGCAGAAATTAAGACCCAGAACATCATCATTAAAACCTCCAGACTCCACCTTACTCAGCCTTCCAGAACTAGCTGCTTTTTTAGTCAGCCACACACAGAGCTGCCAATATGGCTTCCCAAAGTTAGAAATAGACTCAACTCAGCATCAGTGACTTTACACTGAACTTCTGAGCCAGTGTGTGTTAGTCAGCTTGGCTGCCATGGCAAAATGCCATAAATTTGGTGACTGAAGAGACATTCATCTGCTCCTAGTTCTGGGTATTAGAGATACAAAATCAGGATAGTGGCCAACTCACAAAATGTGGACTTAGATTAAATCTAACAAAGACATCTATTTTGGGCTTATAAATTGGCCTCACATGGAAGGAGGACAGAGAGAGAGAGAGAGAGAGAGAGAGAGAGAGAGAGAGAGAGAGAGAGAGAGAGATTATGTGTTCTATTATGAAGACACTAATCCTATCTCAGCAGGGCTCCACTCTTAGAATCTCATTTAACCTAAATTACTCCAAATACAGCCACACTGGAGATTCCAGCTTCAGCATGTCAGTTGACAGTGGGGAGGAAACACAACTGAGTCTATAGCACAGTACATCTTAAAGTAGCTGTGCTAAAGAGCCAGGTTACCTGTGAACTAAGGAACTGCACTGAAGATAGCAATGTGTAATACTAGGGTCATGCTTGGAATGCCTGTCATTCTGGTCTTCTAAGTACATACTGCTTGTCATATCATATCAATTACTGCTATACTGTCTCGCAAATAAATGTTTGTTTTAAAAAAGGATAATAAATGAAAATAGGAGAAAAGAAAAAAATGTCATAGAACTGTCCTGCTATAATGCCATATATTATTAGATTTCCAAATATCTATGTAAAAATATGTAATTGTTTATTCCTGTTTTTAAAATATTTTTTATTTTTTCCTTCACATTCTGTAGGGATTTGAAGTTTAACATATCACTACTTGGTGGAAAATACCTGTTCTATGTTATGTCTAAGATGTTTTTGATATTCAGACAGATAATGAGGTTAAGCTCAACTGCTTATGTTATAGGGTAAAATATCACTAAGCTTCTCTTCCAGAGGGTTAACAACTTAAGTTTGCAGACCAAAAATTAGCAAAAATAAGGGCTGCAAGGACATCCAACAGTTTGGCACTAGCCTTTCAAGGTCAGTGAGGACTCAGGACATAGGAGAACCTGTACTGTAACATCCTGTAATTCAGTGGTGTCCCAAATTTTCTGATCAAGGAGATTATGGGGCCACAGAGGAAAGTGATCAGTGATGTAGAGTGTGCCTAAGGAGAGTCACATGGAGAGAAAACATTCTCTCAGCCTTTCACAGAGAGCAAATTGGTCAAGCAATGGCCATGACTCATCCACATGGCTGACACTGACAAAGGATCTACAAACTAAGGTACAGGGTTTCAGGGTTAATCCTGAGGGGATTTTACCCACCCTGTCAGATACAAAAGTTACATTTCTTGTTATATAGGTCTTGCTTTATCGTGGTCTTAACCATGCAGCAGAAAAGTATAAATACAAAGTGTAAAAAGTAACTCCATATTAATATGCTGAGCTGTGAAAGGCTCAAGTCAACAACTTCTGACATTGCCAGTCCTATGAATAACCCACTACTATTATGGATTACTGGACTATATTGGAATATTTTGCTGAGTTCACACACCTACAATATTTAAATAACAATTGAAGGCCCGTCTCAGACAAAACTAAACAAAAAAGGGGATACAAATGAAGGACCATTTTGTACCTGTATATACAAAATAGTTGGGATAGATATACAGCTATTTTCTCTTAATTCAATGAGAAGAAAGATTTGTACTAATAGTGTTTGGACAGCATATCATTTCTGCATCTTGTACTATGATTAACCACTATGAAGACAACAATATGCAATGTATTAATTATTGAAACTGTCCTACGAATCTGTTTTGAAACTGTCTCATTGCTATTCATTTCTCAAAAAAATTAATAAAAAAATAAATAAATAAGGATGAAATGTAAGTTTTATTCCTCATTGAGATGTTAGAATTGTTCTGAAAGTATTATCCTCCAACACTCAGGCAATTTTTTTTATAAGGGAGTGAACAACAATGCAGTTTATATTTTAAAAATATTTATTGCCAAGTTTTTGCAATAAAGCATACAGAAATTTAAAAAAGCCAGGTTAGTTTTGTTTGCTTAAGTTCCAC
>NW_004524645.1:9195207-9212441 GCF_000260255.1 Octodon degus
TTGTGCCTATGTTATTTGCTTATTATTTCTTGCATATGTCTTATAAAATGAGAAACTACTTTGGCAATAACAACACACAATGTACTAACCATTGTTACTCTCCTAAAATCTTGTTTTGAAATTTTGTACCACTGTTTTTATTTTTTTTTCTTTCTTTAAAATAAAAATAACTGATGTCAAAAAAAAATTAATCAAGAAAACCAGGCCTCAAGATAGAGATGCACTGGCCAAGTCTACATGTCTCCCTAAGGGATAACAGTAACTTAAAATTATACAGTATAGGTCATTAGCATAACCTGGTCTAGTATGTTCAGTGAGCCATGTGTCATCTAGGTGGATGATCAGAGTATCTGGACCTATACTTTCCCCAAAATGTCTTTGCTCTTCTCACGTACCCTTGGTGCATGTCCTGCTTCCCTACTGGATTAATATCAGCTAAACCGCTGTACTTGGAATACTGTAGGTTGATTGTGGTATGACCCATATTATACCCATATTGTGACTTTACTGTATAAATTACCCCAAACAAAGAGCATTGGTGGCCACCCACTCAGGACCCCACCTTTCTCTAAGGAGCTACTCCTATTCCCCCAAAAACCTTTTCTACTTCTAACTTCCTTTGTCCTTTAGAATTAATTCCCTGATTTCAGGGGACATGAACTCAGCATATTCAAAATCTAGCAGGTTGGGAATTACATTTTTCCACTGTATCAGAAGGACTGGATTTCACCAAGAAACAGCATCATTGTTTTAGTAAGTAAAGCCATCAGCACCAGGTCACTTTCATTGTCTGCAACTGCATAGCATCTCAAACATGACTCTGATGGTGCAGTAATGATCAAATCCGCATTCACTAAAATCACTAAAAGTTGGCACATGGAAAAGATCAGCCTTACCACAATCACTCGCTCATTTTTCCTCTCTTAGTAGGTGTTCCATGATCAAAAGACCAAATTCAAAACCATAGCCCATCAGTCCTTTGAGAAGTCTTGAAGATTATCACTAGATAGTTCGGAAAGGTGGCCTGAGCCCACATTGATCTCCTCTGCTTCCTAAGAGTGCCCCTTCTTCCAAGACAGACAATCTCTTGGCATTTTTTAGTCCACAACCAATCTTACAAACAACTCTTTCTCTTGCTCAGAAACGTATGCCTGTCTCCTATTCCATCACTCATCACACAGGAGCAAAATGAGCTTGCCAAGCCTGTGAGACTTCTTGGAGGCAGAGAACACAAGAGACTTTTTAAAATAAAGGAGATGGATAATACAGGAGATAAGATCTTGTCAGATTTTGCCCACATACTACTCACTTAGATAAAATGGGGGGATTTAAAATGAAGGAGATGTGCCTCACCCTTCTAGGTGTGAGAGGTGGCCGAAAAACTGCTCCGTGGTAGGGAGGGGCTGCTGAGGCTCTGATACATATGATACATGGAGTGTTCATGCATGCACAAAAGTCATCTCTCAGTGTGGGACACAGAACACAATGGGAAGACAAAGAGGAGGAGCTGCGGTGCTGTGGGGGAGGGGTGAGTGTAGAGCCCATGGAATCAAGAAGCCTACACTCACAACTGGCCCAGCAGATCTTGATGAAGTTACATCTGCCAAGGTCATTTGTCAGCTTGACTTACGGCTTTGAAACAGACACATGATCTGCTGGTATCCATGAGTGTCTCCCTTAAACAGCATCGTCCTGTGGTGACAGTTCACTTGCTCAGTCCCCTCATTGCTTTCAGCAATCTCCTTGGCCATGTGCAATGGGGAGGCACAGCCCAAGTTCTGTCCTCCAGAATCCCTTGCATAAAAGCATTTATTTCCTTTTGCTTTCAAGGTGGACATTTGTTGACACTTTATTTTTATTCTTTTGACTATGCAAACTATCAACATGTTTCAAAGTACAAACTATGTGAAAAGATAAACGCAGAAAAGTCTTACTCCTTTCCATTCTCTGCCCTTCCACTCTCCACTACCTAGATCATCTTAATAAGGTTTTTATTTATTCTACCAGTGTTCGTTTCTGCAAATAGAAGCAAATGTATAGATGAGTTCTCATCTCCCACCCCTTTGTTGCACAAAGTACATCATGTTGCATACATTATTCTGCATCTTGTGTTTTGCTTTGTCACAAGAGAATATCTTGAGTTCATCCAGCATCACAATCTCCCTGGGTCTGGTTTTTCTTTGGCTGGGGTTGTTTTTTTTTTGTTTGTTTTATTTTTGGTTTTTGTTTGTGTTTTTGAGACAGGGTCTTGCAATGCAGTTCATGCTGTCTTGAACTCACTCTGTAGCCCATGCTGGTCTCAAATTTGCAATGGTCCTTCTGCTTCAGCCTCTAGAGTGCTGGGATTACAGCTATGCACCACCAAGCCCAGATCCTGGATTTGTTTTTATAGATCCATGCTATGATTGTGCCATAGGTTATTTTACCTACCTCTATATCTTTCCTAAATGTTTGCATTTTTTCCAATTTTTCACTATTATAAGTAATGCTGCAATCTATCAACTTGTGTTTCTGTTCTTTCATAAATATGTGGGAGTACCTTTTAATCAACTTGCTAGAAGAGGACATCCTGGACCAAGGAGTAAATGTAGCTGCAATTTTATTAGAAGTCACAAAATGCCCTCCTATAGAATTTCCAGTTTTGGCTTCCTGGCAGTGTGCCACAAGAAAAATGCTTTCTAATGGGATTTGCCTTTTGGGTATTATTTGGCAAACATGGTTACTTTTTATAGCTCCAATTACAGTTATTTTGCTGTATTTTAAGGGGAAGTGTGGGGAAAAAAAATCAAGAACAAGGACTCAAACTCCATAGCTGAGGATAGGCCTTATTGGAGTTACACCTGCGGGTGGAGGGCTTTGAGACCAGAATGGTCTCTTAGAGATTAAAAGGTTTTCTAGGGTTATAAGAGGAAGATGCAGCCATCTTTGAGACAAGGCTGTTTTTGAGGCAATAGTCTGCTGGAGTTGGATTTTTTTTTCCTGAAAGAAGGCTGATTGGGTCTTGTGGCCAGAGTCAGTCCATTCTGGGAAAAGGAAATTTAGAGAGCACAAATGTTAAGAGAGGAAGGGCCTGAAGTAGCATGGAACCCTGTGATCTGGCTAAATGGCAGTGGTCTGGTTCTTTCAGTACTGCCCATCTTTCTGTTTTGTTGTTGATTTTTTTTCATATAAGTTGACTACATAGGTATACACTTCAAAACCTTTTCCCAGCTTTCATTTATCTTATGCTTCTTCTCTTGTCAGCATGGAAAAGTTTGAGGTTTTTTAAAAAATGTAGCCTAATATACAATCTAATCTCTTGTCATGTGGTTTCTGGGTTTTGAGTAATAGTTAGAAAGGCTTGGCCCAGTGGATGGGTCTACTCCTCTTCAGCAAGCTGCACCCAGAAGGAGCTGCAGAGCCCAGCAGCCAGTGCAGCCCAGTGGGTACACTTCAACAGGGCACAACAGGAAGGAGTCCAGCACAGTAGTTGGAAGCAAATGAGGCCCAGCCAGTCTAGCTCAAGTTTGGTAGATCTAGACTGTAGATGTGAATCTAGAGGCATACTGCCAGGCCCAGACCTATGGAAGCATCCTTGCAGCACACAGGTGGCACCAGATAACTAAGGTGAGCTAGTCTGCCTGGAAAACTCCTGGTACATTGAGGGGAGGGACCCAGACAGGACTCAGGAGGATTAACTTAAATACAAATTACCACTTTAAGAACTGATTTGTTATGTAGCTATACTGTTTGCCCCTGTGGTCTAAAGTACAAACCCATTAGTTACAAAAGGATGTCAATTTTTAAATTTCACTACCTATTCTTAGTATTGCTAATTGTACCACTGTAAATAAGGAAACTATATCTGCCTTGACCACATGGTTTCCCTTGGGTAATAATATTGGGAGGTGTTTGGGTAATAATCTCATCAAAGCCCTATACCAAAGGATGGAGGACAGTAACAAATGGAAACCAATATCTCACTCTCAATCAATAGAGAAGGCAAAATTTGGAGACATATACAAGACAAGAATCTCTGACACAAGAAAGATATTTAAAGAACAGACTTTACAGAGACTTTGATTGCAGTGATGCAGCTACCTACAATTAAATTTTCACAAAAAGGTATTGCAGAAATCAAAAAAGAGTTCTCTGTGAAATACAAAATGACAAAAAGAAGGAAAACAATGCATCCTCAGTCCCTGAGCCTACGTAGAACGAGCCCAGGAGACATCAGCCTAGAAGAAATTGGAAATCACACACCTGAAATCTCTAAAATAATAGCAACTGAAGTAAAGAAACAACTGCAGAAGGGTATAAAGGAAATCAGATCAGAAATAATCTGCCAGGTAAAAAAGAAATGATAACTATAAAGAAAGAATTACTAAGAATTTCTAAAGAAGACACTCATAAAAACATACAAAAATGATGGAAACCTTGAATGAACACTACAGGAAAGAAAAAGAATGCAGGAAGTAGATTCAAAGAGATGTACAGGAAATTAAACACTCAATCACAAATTAGCAAAACTGTTTGAATGAAAGTGAAGATAGACTTTCAGACCTTGAAGACATTGTTGAAGCTAGTGAAAAGTTAAGGAAAGATCAATTAAAATCAACTAGGATCAAGGAAATAATAATTCAGCAGCTGCAAGATGATACAAAGATGAACAACACAAAAGTATGGGCATCAGCAAAAAAGAGGGAGGCAACACAAATGACATAGAAAGAATATGGGAAGAAGAAATGGCATAAAACTTCCCAAATATGGGGAAAGAATCTGACATTCAGGTAACCAAAGCATATAGAACTCCAAATAGTATAAACCCAAATAAAACTACACCCAGGCATATAGTAGTCAAGATCCCAGAAATTCAGAAAAAGAACAACATACTAGAAGCTGCTAGAAAAAAGAAACTTCACATTTAAAGGAAAATCCATCAGAATAACAGCAGATTTCTCCTTACAAGCCATCAAGTCAAGTAGAGCATGGAGTGAAGTATTTCTAGTCTTACAAGAATACAAATTCCAACCCAGACTGATATGTACTGCAAAACTCTATTTCAAATTTAATGGAGAAGAAAAACATTTCCATGACAAAGAACAACTAAAGAAATTTATGACAACCAATCCAAACATATACAGAGTACTAAAAGATATTCTAGAAAGGGATCAAAATGACCACAATTCCAAGAATGATGATGGAGAGAACCCATCAAACAGGGAAAACAGTTAAACACAGGAGAAAAGTAGAGAACCAGCAACAAGAAAATAACATGACAAACATAAGCCAATACATATCAATTATAACCACCAATGTAAATCAACTCAATCCACCTGATTAAAAGAAATAAAATAGCAAAATGGATTAAGAAACAAAATCCAACAATATTCTGTACATAAGGAACACATTTAACTAATTATGAAATCCATAGGCTGAAAGTCAAAGGATGGAAAACAATACTACATGCTCCAGGAACTTAGAAAAAATGCACCCATAGCTATCCAGTTTGCAGACAATATGAACCTCAAATCAACAATGATCAAATGAGATAAACAAGGTCACTACATACTGGTTAGGAGGTAAATCCGAAAGGAAGAGGTAACAGTCCTAAATATTGATGCACCAAACACAGGAGCACCCAAATATATAAGACAAATCTTAATGGAAATGAAAAATCTAATATCTAATACCACAATCTTAATAGGAGACACTAACACCCCCTTATCCATAAAGAATAGGTCAAGCAGACAAAAAAACTAGTAAAGAGGCAGTAGAACTGGACCAAATCTTTGAACAAATGGACATAGTGGACACATACAGAGTATTCCACCCAACAACATCTGAAAACACAATCTTTTCAGCTGCACATGGGACATTTTCTAAAACAGACCACATACTAGTCCATAGGTCATGCTTAAGTATATGCAAGAAAGCAGAAATCATCCCATGAATATTACCTGACCACAGTGCAATAAAACTGGAGATTAACAATGAAAGAGACCACAAAAATCCCATAAACATATAGAAATTAAATAGCACCCTTCTGAGCAACCAATGGGTTACAGGTTAAATTAAACAAGAGATTAAACAATATCTACAATCCAATGAAAATTCAGGCACAACTTACTGGAATTTGTTGGATGCAATGAAAGCAGTTCTTGGAGGGATATTTATAGCAGTGAACTCACAAATTAGGAAAACAGCAAGAACAAATAAATACCCTAACGTTGTACCTCAAGCTTCTAGAAAAAGAAGAGCAAACCAAGCCCAAAGCCCCAAAAGAAGAGGAAATCATAAAGATTAGAGCAGAAATTAATGCAACTGAGAAAAGAAAACAATACAAAGAATTAATGAATTCAAAAGCAGGTTCATTGAAAGATTAAATAAAATTGATACACCCCTAGCCAATGTACTCAGAAAGAGGAAAGAAAAAACTGAAATTCAAGAAATAAGGAATGAAAAGGAAGAAATTACTACAGGTCCTGTGGAAATTCAGAAGATCATCAATAGCTATTTTGAAAATCTTTACTCTCACAGGATCAAAGATACAGAAAAAAAATGGACAGATTCCTAGTTAGGTACAAAGTACCAAAAATTAATCAAGAAGATATAAGAACTCTGAATAAACCAATATCAGCCAATGAAACTGAAAATATAGTCAAAAATTTATCTATGAGAAGAGACCAGGTCCTGATAGATTCACAACTGAATTCCACAAGAAATTTACAAGTTTAATCCCAATACTCCTCAAACTTTTCAATGAAATTGAAAAGGAAGCAATACTCCTAGCATCATTCTTGGAGGCAAGAATTATACTGATAGCAAAACTGGAGAAGAAGTTAACCAAAAAAGAGTATTAGAGGCCAATCTCCCACACAACATAGATGCAAAAATCCTCAATAAAATCCGAGCAAGTAGAATACAGTAAATCATCAAGATTGTACACCATGATGAAGTAGGATTCATCCCAGGGATGCAAGGATGTTTCCATATTCAAAATCTATAAATGTAATACACTGTATCAATAGAGCGAAAACTAAAAACCACATGATCATCTCAATTGATGCAGAAAAGACTTTTGACAAAGTCCAACACTCATTCATGTTCAAAGTCCTACAGAAAATTGGAATAGATAGCCTCTACCTCAATCTGATAAAAGCCATCTATGACAATCCAACAGCCAACATAATTCTAAATGGGGGAAAATTGAAAACTTTTACTCTCAAATCAGGTACAAGACAAGGTTGTCCTCTATCACCACTACTATTCAGTATAGCTCTGGAATCATTCACTAAAGCCATTACACAAGACAGAGAAATGGAAGGAATAAGAGTAGGTAAAGAAGAAGCTAAACTCTCATTATTTGCAGATGACATGATACTCTACTTGGAAGACCCAAAAAACTCCAAAAGAAGCTCTTAGAATTAATGAACAAATTTAGTAGCATAGCTGGATACAAAGTCAATACCCAAAAATCAATAGCATTCCCCTATGCAGATAACAATCTCAATGATAGAGAAATCAGAGAAACCATACCCTTCACAATAGTATCCAAAAATGAAATACTTAGGAATTAATCTAACAAAGGAAGTAAAAGATCTATACAATATAAATTAAAATACTGTGATAAAAGATATCAAAGAGGATTGCAGAAAATATATAGATATTCCTTGCTACTGGATAGGAGGAACCAACATTGTGAAAATGGCCATGCTCCCAAAATTGTTATACAGATTTAATGCAATCCCTACCAAAATACCATCAATGTACCACCATGAGCTAGAGAAAACATTCTTAAAATTTATTTGACACAGAAAAGACCTAGAATAGAATGGCAATCCTGGGCAACAAAAGCAAGGCAGATGGCATTACAATCCCTGGCTTGAACTATACCACAAAGGTATAGTCATAAAATCAGCATGGTACTGGCAAAGAAAAAAAAACAGACCAGAGGAACAATGGAACAGATTGGAAGATGTAGATATGACTACAAACACATTCAGCCATCTTATTTTTGTCAAAGGAGCCAAATACGTTCATCAAGAAAGATAGCCTCTTTAATAAATGGTGCTGGAAAAACTGACTCTCCACACTCCAAAAATTAAACAAGAGCCAGGTCTATCACCATGCACTGAACTAAAGTCAAAACAGATTAAAGGGCTTACCATTAAAACAGAAAGAGCAAATCTCTAGGAAGATAAAGTAGATGGAAATCCTGAAGACATAGGGGTAGGCAGAGTGCTCATGAACAAAAATCAAACTGTATGGGAAATACCACAAAGAATCTGTAACTGGCATCTCATCTAATTGAGAAGTTTGTGCAGGTCAAAAGAATTCATCCTCAGAGTGAAAAGACAACCCACAAGTTGGAAAAAAAAATCTTAAGCAATAATCACCCAGACAAAGGTTTCTATCTAGAATACATAAAGAACTAAAAAAAATTAGGGCCCCAAAATTTAAAGACCCAATCCAGAAATGGGCATCTAAGAACAATACACATTTCTTAGAAGAAATACAAGTGGTAAATACATGAAAAAATGTTCCACAGCATTGGTCATTTGAGAAACGCAAATTAAAACAACATTAAGATACCATTTCACTCCAGAAAGAGTGGCTATCATAAAGAAATCAACTAATAACAAACGCTGGAGAGTTTGTGATGAAAAAGGAACCCCTTTTTTTTGAAATTGTCCAAAACTTATTATAAAGAAAAAATCATTAAAGTATATACATAAAAATATTATCTATGGAAGAATAAAATTAGATAGCATTTTATTCCACATTAGAAAGAAATAAAAGGAACAAATGTGTAAGAAACTAGGCTAATTAAAAGACTGGAAAAAAGAAAAAAATCTGTCCTCTCTGCATTTTATACTTATCAAACATACCTTTGAAAACTAAAAGTAAAATATACAAATTTTCAGTTATACAAACTGAAAATATTCTAATACCTCCAGATGTTGCATATAGGAAATAACAAGGAGCATAATGCAGAAGGCAAAAGAAGTTCCAATATGCTCCTGGATGAGCAATAAAGTGCTCTCAAATGATAGTTGTGTAGGACTGTATAAAATATATTAGATGAATCCTTATTTAAAAGGTCATTAAGGACTTCTATGTAACAGTACCAATCTTATGCCAAGTTATACACGTATTTTTTCATATGTGTGTGTGTGTGTGTGTGTGTGTGTGTGTGTGTGTGTATAAAAGACAAGGAAGAAGTAATATAAAGTCAACAGAAAATGGAAATATAGTTTTAAAGTGTCTGATACTAGGAAAAGATATCATACCATGTCTTTTAAATAAATTGTAAGTCAAGGATATAGTATAAATATTAGAACAAAAATTAAGATTAAGCAACATTCAGAAAATTAAATACTAATTAATTAAAAATTAAATGTTTCAAAACAATTGAACTAAGAAAAAGTTTTCATGATAGCAAAGAAGTACTAAGAACAAAACATAAGATAAATACTGGAATGGCAAATAAATGACTGGCAATTCTAACAGTTTGGGGATTGGGATATCACACAAAGTTCTACTGTGTTGTGCACATGGATAATGTCCATCACACTTACTGATGGCCAGGTGTCATTTAGGGGACTGAGCTACTGCTATTTCCTTGAAATCCACCCTGTAGACTCAGATGGACTCATGACCCATAGGGTGTAAGAGAAGACCATTTGTAGAGTGTGTTGATGGAAATATTTTGCTGCTGTACACAAAAGAATAACTGAAAGACTACTTTTGCATACCTCTTATTCTCCTGTGTTTATTTGCCCTATTTGGTGGTTTCTTTCAATTCTCATTCATGGAGTTGTGATAATTTTGCTCCCTGTCTAGAACATCATTTATTAGTCTGTGTAGGCTTGACTTTGTCATAATGAAATTCTTAAGTTGTTCTTTGTCATGGAAGTATTTCACTTCTCCATTATACTTGAAAGAGAGTTTTTCAGGGGATATCATTCTGGATTGGAATTTGTTTTCTTGCAAGACTTGTAGCACTTTGCTCCATGCTCTTCTTGACTTGATGGTTTTTGAAGAGAAATCTGCCATTATTCTGATGGGTTTTCCTTTAAATGTAATGTTTCTTTTCTTTAGTGGCTTTTAGAATACCATTCCTTTGCTGAATTTCTAGGATCTTCATTATTATATGTCTGGGTGTGGATTTAATTGGGTTGATGTTGTTTGGAGTTCTATATGCTTTGGTTAACTGAATGTTAGATTGTTTTCCCACATTTGGGAAGTTTTCTGCTACTTCCTCCCATATTCTTTTTATATCTTTTGTATTGACACCTTCCTTCTCATTGATGCTTATTAGTCTCACATTGTTCATCTTTGCATAGTCTTGCAAGTATTGAATTATTTTTTCCTGCATCCGAGTTGTTTTTAAGAGATCTTTTCTTACTTTTCACTAGCTGCAATGGTGTTTTTAAGGTCTGAGTGTCTATTTTCACTTTCATTCAAACAGTTTTGCCAGCTTGTGATTGAGGTTTTAATTTCGTGTATATCACTTTGAATCTTTCATACATTCTATTTCTTTCTTATGTTGCTTATTCAAGGATTCCATCATTTTTATATTCTGCTCTATTTTTTGTCAGTGTCCTCTTTAGAAGCACTTAGTATTTCTTTGATTATAGTTATCATTTCTTTTTTTACTTCAGAAATTATTTCTGATCTGATTTCCTTTATACCTTTTTGCAGTTCTTTCCTTACTTCCAAAGCTATTATTTCAGAGATTTCATGCGTATGATTTCCAATTTTTTCTATTCTAGTGTCTTCTGCATTTGTTCTGGGTGGGCTCAGGGCCTGAGACTGCATTTTGTTCCTTCGCTTTGTCATTTTCTACAGCACTGTCTTCTGACCTTTGGTGTAGAGCTTAGATGCAGTTATTACCTTAGCATCAGGTCTGGATCTGCCAAGTTCAAACTTGTCCAAGTGGGTGTGGCTTGGATCTTGTTTCTGTGCTCCACTTCTTCCTATTGCAGCCCTTGGAGTTGAACCATCTGTGCTGCTCTGACAAGATGTTCTGTTCCTGAATCAGCTGGGTGGTTCTTTGCTGCTCTGACAAGATGTTCTGTTCCTGAATCAGCTGGGTGGTTCTTGCCTCTAGCCTGTTTGCAGGGAGTTCTGCTGCATGTTCCATGCTGTGCCTGGGCTCTGAGTTGAATGAGGATCAGGTGGGTCCTCAGTCGTCTCACTCACAAGCAGAGTCTGCGCTCTGGGTTGATTCAGGATCTGCTGGGCCCCAAGTGGTCTCACTCACACACTGGTCCTGTGCTCTGGGTGGAATGGGGATCCGGCAGGCCTGGGTGGTCTCACTCACTCACCAGGCCTGTGCTCTCAAAAAACCTTTCTTTACTATTGGTGAAAATGTAACCTGGTATAACCATAATGGAGATCAGTGTGGAGACTCCTCGAAAAGACAGGACTGAAAATCCCATTAAGCCCAGCTATTCCTCATCTGTGTGTTTTCCCAAAAGACCTGAAGACATGAAAGCATAGTGATATATGTGCACCCATGTTTATAGCAGCACTATTTTTCATGGCTAAATCTTGGAAACAACCAAAATGCCCATCACTTGAAGACTGGATAAAAAAGATGTATTTTTATACAATGGAGTATTACTCAGCTATAAAGAAAAACAAACTCAAAGTCTTCATACGTAAATTGATGCAACTAGAGGCTATACTCATAAGTGAAATAAATCAGACCCACGTGTGTAAATATCTTATTGTCTAACCAGTGTAAGAACCTGAAAGAAGAAATAAAATCTGAGAAGTATAATTGATATAGTAAAACAGAAAAAAACTGAATTTACATATTAAACAACAAAAATGAAAGAAATGAGAAAACATAAGAAAAAAGGAAGGGAAAAAAATTCAAGTATATGTACAGGATGACTGAGATGATTGTACTTATAATTTCCATCAGTTTTTTTGAAAATAGCAGTTAATGTGTAGAATTTTCACCTTGAATAACTGTATGCTGATAGCTGCAATCTAAGCAACAACATTGAGAACAGCAATGTGTAATACAAAAACCACATTTGAATAACTTTCATCTTGGTCTTCTAAATGTGTACCATTTCTAATGTCTCATCAATTATTATACTCTCATTAAAATAAATTTCTTTTCAAAATAAAATAAAAATGTACAGGATTTATCACTCCAAAGTTACAAATGAATTCATGCATGTTTTTTCTTCTGCTGTTTCTTTTCTTTAAAAAAATGAGAATTTTGATCCATTTCAAGGAATATTTGATGTATGATAGTGGCATCTGTATGAAGAGTTTTTCTTGATGGATACCTGTTCTTGGCCTAGGTTTTCCACTGTAAGTGCTGTTGCACACACTTGAAGACTTAGCACAAGTATCTTCTCACTCCCCTAAGTTTCCCACAATTAGCTTTGTCCATCAGAAAATCCAAAATATGCCTCATGGATGTTTGCTTGCCACACTGCTGGCCACATCCTCCCCTCCCCCAACCCCCCGCCGAGACCCTGGGTACCTCAGTACTCCCAGGTACAGCCCTTTTATGGGAGGCTTGGTAACTATCTTCATCATGACATGCACAGGGCACCAAAAGTCCCACATTTCTGAGGGCAAGGCTTTTGGTCCTTGATGTTATTCCTGCTGCATACAGATTCCTATTGGGGCTGGGAAGTTTTCAGGCATGTCTGGGGGATAAGGGGTAGTAAGGAAGCACAAGTTGTACAATGAGATGTGTAGGGTACACTCATGTTTGCAGGCTTCAGTTTGCTTTTAATTTTCCTTGCCCCTCTCTGGCTTGCTTCTTGGCCTCACCTTTGGCTTGGTGTCATTCCATGAGGGTAATTGATCCTCCTCATCATTTGAACATGTTTAAGCATTTTAAAATGCAAATCTGACTTTTGAAGTTTGCAGAGCAGGCTTTTCTCTGAGGAAATGTAAATGAGATGTTTCACTAACAAAGAAACTGTTTGTTCTCTGTGAAAATTCTTTTCATACTGAATAACGCAGCTGGCAGTCCTCAGTTCTCAAAACCTTATTGACAAACAAACTGGTACTTGTTGGTCCTGGACATTTCTTCATTAACCTGTCCTAAACCCTTTTTGTGTGCTCTCTGCTGTAGGCAAAATATCCCATCTGGTCAATTTAAATATTCTAAAGTCAGATTTCCTTTACCATCTTCTAGGATTTTGCCTATAAGGATTTAATCTGGTCTTCCCTTTCAAATGTAGAAAATCATCATAAAATGTGCTTGCACTGATCTTCATTTCAATAAATCAAAACTGCATTGATTTTTAAAGTATTATATTAAGGGAAATGGGGTGTTTGTATTGCACTCCCTGGGGGTTTGTTCTCAAAATGGCTCCCAAAGAGCTATTGTGGGAAAGCATTCAACAAATAGCCTCACTGACCCTGAAACTGTTATGTTATCCAATGCTTGCTACCATGAACTATCTCAACCACTGGGCCTAAAGGAGAAAGCAGCACATTGAATTTAGAGTGTGACCGTCTATAGTATAGATACAGAGGATCCTCCTAAAGCCTCATGTGATCAGAGATGGAGCTTTTTTGTAAAGTGAATGGATCATGGATTCACTATACTCAAGAATGGATTGGTCCAGGAAGAGTTTATGACTGAATGTACTATTAGGAGGTGGGGTCTGACTGGAAGAGGCAAGCCACTGGGGTGGAACCTGAAGGAGGATATCTCCCTCTGTAACTCCTACTTTCTCTCTCTGCTTCCTGGCTGTCACAAGATGAGCAGCTTCTCTCTACCAGACACTTGTACCATGTCCTTCGTGCCAGGGAGCAGCTGATTATGGACTATCCTCTAAACACTATGAGCCAAAGTAAGCCTTTCCTCCAAGTTGTGAGCATTAGGTATTTTGTACTAGTGATGAAAAGTGATGAGTCAGTGTCCTTAGGTCATAGTGTGAGAGAATTCACTGCATCAACTGAAGACTTCAATCATCAGAATTTAGGGATATTTTTGGTTCTAATTTTGAAAAAAATAGTAAAGAAAAATGAATCTAAACAATCTGGTCACTATAAGTTTAGACATATATAAAGCAAGAAAAATTGTCATAAACCAACATATAACATTCTATTTTAGAGAAACAGAAAACACTGTTGGTTTGGACTAAAGCAGACTTAGGCAAAGATTCAAGGATAAAGAGGATACTTGATAGATAACTATAAGAATACACTTAGTGGAGTGGATAAACTAGAACGAAAAAGACAGAGTGCCAATAAGTGTGTTACCAAATCAGTTTCACTGTGGACAACTAGATCTAATCCTATTAACTTCTGGAAAACAATGCATAGTGCACCTCTGAGTTAGCTCAACTATTCGGTAAGGAAGTCTATAGCTAGCTGAGGGCTACTTCTGGAGCACTAACTCTCTGCCACCTCCTGTTGCTCCATGATTGGACCAAGGATGAGTTCCATTGTGAATACCAAGAGAATATGGAAGTAACAGTGACAGTATTACTGTACCTCCCAAATAATAGTGACAGAAAGTGTGGGACCAAAAAATGAGACTGTTAATACATTCATGAAAGTCTAGAAACTAGTTCCTACAAAAAAACATTTGCAATAAATAAAGTAAGAAATGGAGAAAGAAATAGAAATAAAGATGAAAACCCAAACAAGTAACGAAAGTTTTCCATTAAAGCAATATATTGTTATTGAACATTCATGACCTCTAAAATCTCTTTGTAATTATTCCTGGGTTTTCTAAAAAATAAAATTTCTTTACCATGAGCCCCCAAACTTCAAGTCATCATGCTGGTAAATAGGCAAGAACATATGGGATATATTTTCTGTCCAATTTGAAGCATTGATTTTTGCTTTCTCAAAATCCCACTTTTATGTCATTTTCCATTTTTACTTAAGTGATCCATATGGAGATTTTAATACTTCATCTCAATTGTAAGGTTCAGTTTTGGCTTTGTGGGAGAAAGGTTATGAAGAAATTAGGTTTGTACAGAGGATAAATAAACTAATGATAGTTTCACTAACTATAACTAAAGATAGTTTCTAACTAATGATTAGATTCACTAATCACCTTGTGAAGAAAGTAACAATCACAGTTGTTTGGCATGAAAAGAAGGACTTGGATAGCTGATGCAAGTCATGTCCAAATCTGAAATGGAGGTAAAATCATCTACTCTATTTTGCTTCTCTGCACCCATCAAAATACATATGGAAGTAAGAAGACAAGTTATTTGGTGGTGGTGAGGAGAGGACCTGGGGAGGAAAGAAGAAGCTAGGCATGGAGCAATAGAATTAGAGTTGAGGTTCCCACTGACTCAAGGTAGGAGAGAGCCAAGTCATGCTCCTGGGGAAACAGCACACACCATGGTGCCAGAATTACCAAAATGAAACAGAAAGGCTAGAAGACCAGAGGTCTGGAGGCAGGTTTTAAGACACGATCACAAAACTAAACATTTACATTATGGTGAGTGGGTCAGAAACAAAGTGCTTCAAAAGGAAATGAAGAAGGCTCTTGTGGTGCATGTATGGGGGAGAAGGTGGTGATATTACGGGCCCAAAAGCTGAGAAGAGTCAGAGATTAAACTAAAAACAAATGTTGGAAAGAAAGGGAGAGTACAGACTCTAGACAGCCCATCATTCCCCCAAAGTGCCCTATAGTCTGCCATGTACATGTGGCAGATCCTAAATCTCCTTACATGCCCATGTCTGGTGTTACTACCTGCCTGGGTTGGGTAGTGATCGCCCCTTCTCTGTCCTTTGTGCTTTTATGGTAAATGTTAGGATATTTGGCCTTGTTTTCCCTATGAAGAGATGCACACAAAAGAATGCTAATGTACACACACACACACACACACACACACACACACACTTGACTGAGAATAAACACTCTCCTACTTTTCCATACTCCATTTATACTGAGAACAAACACTCTCCTGCTTTTCCATACTCCATTTCTACTGAGAACACTCTCCTGCTTTGCTATACTCCATTTCTACTACAGTGGCTTCACACAGTACTTTGTCATCACATTCTCTGAACTACACTACACTGGAACTTGCTTAAACCTCCCTTAGGGGACTTCTGTGGTAAGAAACCAGGAAAACAGGAGCAATGGTATCTATTTCATAGAGGTGTGGGCATCATTACATGAAGGGGTGCACGTGAGCAACTTAGTACTGGTGCAAACAAACAATATGTCCTTTATAAACATTGACCCACAATGTCTGTTTTAATAAAGAGAAGGAAAACCCATGAGATCCCTAGATAAAAAGGGTGCTATTGGATGAAGGATAATGAAGTACTAAGGCACTGCTGAAATCAATATGCCCTGTTACTCTTTATTCAGTTTTTAATTTTTTTTTTAATTTTATCAGTATGTTTTCAATTCAAGCAGATTATAGTCAACCTAGGGAGTGGCTAATGTACATATTACAGCTGGTTTATTTTTCTTTAATCTTCCCCTCTCTCCTTTCCCATCCCTGTTTTCATACTTGCTGATATTATTTGTCTTAGCTCATATTATTGTGTATAGTGTTTACATTAATTAGACTTACTAGGTTCCTGTACATAGCACATCTTTATTCCTCTCATTTCCCCTTCCCCATGTCCTCACTTCTCACCCTTGTTCCCTTGGTTCACTTGTCTATAGCAAGAGACCCATCCCCTATCCCTTTCTGTCCATCCTTTATCATTTTCTTTGTTTGTACTTTGTCTCACACAATGAGAGATACCATGTGGTATTTAAGCTTCTGTATCTGGTTTATTTTACTTAACATTATACTTTTCAGGTACGTACATTTAACTACAAGTATCTCAAAAATACTCTTTATAGCTGAGTAGTATTCTATTATGTAGAGGTACCACATTTTCTTTATGCAGTTTTCTGTTGATGGATATATAGGCTCCTTTGAGGATTTAGTTATAATGAGTTGTGCTGCTATAAATATTGGTATGCATACATCACTGTGCTAGAGTATGATTATATAAACGTTTGTGGAAGACACCTAGTATGGAAACAGCTAGGTTGTATGGAATTTCTAATTGCAGTTCTCAGAGAAATGTCTATAGGGGTTTGCATTCCCACCAACAATGCAGAAGGGTTTCTTTCTCACCACAGCCAGTTAGTTTCTGCTGTTGTTTGATTTCCTAATGATTTCCATTCTTAATTTTTTTTTCTTTTCAAAGTTTTATTGATAAACATATAGCAATGAGACAGTTTCAAATCAAATCGAAAGTACAGTTTCAACAAATAATACACTGCATAT
>NW_004524645.1:9219004-9224736 GCF_000260255.1 Octodon degus
GAACTCGGCAGAAAATCCTACTGGGCGGGCAGGGTGGGGGAGGCACTGAGGAGTGGTGGGGGGCGGCCCGAGGGGCTGGGAGACGGTCCGGCCCACGCTGCGCCTGGGCTGGGACTGGTCCCGCTGGCGCAGGGTAGCAGGAAACTCCGATTTCCATTCTTTCTAGAGTAAGATGGAATCAGCATTGTTTTAATTTGCATTTCTCTAGTGCCCTGAGATGTTGAACATTGTTTTGCATATTTGTTGACCATCTGTATTTCCTCCTCTGCAAACTCTCTGTTCATTTTTCTTGCCCATTTCATGATCAGATCTCTAATTTTAGGTGGCTTAAGTTTTTAAGGTCTTTATATTTTCTAGATATTAGTCCTCTAACTTGGGAGTAGTTTGTAAATTTATTACCCATTCTGTCATTTGCCACTTCTATCTATTGTCTAATTATTTTTCTGTACAGAAACTTTTTAATCTCATATAATCCCATTTGCTTATTCTTGCTATTTCCTGTGTGATTGAGGTTCTTTTTAGAAAATCGCTTCTTACTCCTGCATCTTCAAGTGTTTTACCTACTTTATCTTCCAGAAGGTTTAATATTTCTGCTTTAATGTTCAGATATTTGATCATTTTAATTTTAATTTAGCATGTGGTGGTAGGTAAAGGTGCCATTTAATTATTCTACAAACAGATAACCTGCTTTCTCAGCACCACTTTTCCAAAATTATTAAATAGGATATCGTTCTCCAACACATGCTTTTGGCCCCTTTGTCAAAGATTAAATAGCTGAATATACTAGAATCCAGCTAAACATCAAATAAAAAAGTGTAAGTATGAGGTATAATGAATAAAGCTATATTAATATGATGAATTATAAAAGGCTCAAGTCAACAACTTCTGATAATTGCCAGATGTGCTGATAACTCACTACTTTTATTGACTGTAGGTCGATATTGGGTTATTTTGCTGAATTCAAGTACCTACAATCTCTGGACTGGCATCAAGTATGAAAAGGTCCTTTAAAGACTTCTCCAACTACTGCTTCTTTAACTGCAATGGAACTTACATCTCTAACAAAACAAAACCAAAAAGGGGGATATGTTGGGAGCCACGGAAGCTAGGAAATGATCAAATGTGTGTAGGCAGGACTAGAACTCAATGACTAAAGCAAACAAGCTACCTGAGTCCTGAGATAAACTTCCTGTCTGGTTAAAGTCAGCTATTAGTGAGGTTAAGCTTAACAGCCTAGGTTGCATGGTAATAACAATAAACTTCTCTTCTGGAGGGTTAACAACCTAAGTTTGGAGACCAAAATTAGAGAAAAAGAAGGGCCACAGGGAAAGCCACATTTTGGCTCTAGCGTTCAAAGGTCAGTTAAGACTCAGGACATATGAGAAGTTCTACTGTAACATCACATAACTCAGGAGTGTCCAAAATTTTCTGATCAAGGAGGTTATGGGGCCAAGGAGGAAAGTGATCGATGATGTAGAGTGTGCCTAAGGAGAGTCACATGGAGAGGAAACATTCTCTCAGGCTTTCACAGAGAGCACATTGGCCAAGCAATGGCTGTAAATCATCCACACGGCTGTCACTGACAAAGAACCTACAATCTGAGATACAGGGTCTCAGGATATATCCTGAGGAGATTTCACTACCTTATCAGACCCAAAAGCTACAGCTTTTTTTGCATAGGTCTTGCTTTATCTTAGTCTTAATCATCCAGCAGAAAAGTATAAAAACGAAGTATAAGAAGTAAAGCCATGGTGTTATGTTGACCTGTAGGGGACTCAGGTCAACAATTTCTAACATTGCCAGTGAAGCAGAAGACTCAATACTATTATGGACTACTGGACTCTTTTAGAATATTTTACTGAGTTTCCACACCTAAAATATTCAAATAATGGAACTCAACAAAAACAAGGGGATACAGATGAATGTCCATTTTCTATCTGTGTATTCAAAATTGTTAGAATAGATATATAGTTACATTCTCCTAATGAATAGAGGGATTTGTTCTAATAGTGTTTGTAAATAGGATATCAAGTCTGCATCATGTGCAGCTATTAACCACTAGGAAGAATGTATGCAATGTGTTAATTATTGAAACTGTCCTACCAATTCAGTTTGAATCTGCCTCTTTGCTATTTGTTTCTCAATAAAATTAAGGAGAAAAAAGTGAAAAGCCTTCCAAGGAAATAAATAAATAAATAAATAAATAAAGGCAGCTATTAGTCACTAGGAAACCTTGAATCACATGTTATTAACTTTGCAAAAGTATAAATAAAATACCATTTTGTTGTAAAAACTGTATATGTATACACAAGATAGGATAGATATATAGCTACCTTCTCTTAGTTCATTGAGATTTGTACTAATATTGTTTAGACAAGATATGTCTACATCTTGTCCTCTGAATAACGACCATGAATAAGAATATGCAATATATTAATTATTGTAAGTGTCCTACTAAACTATTTTGAAATGGTTTCATTGCCATTTTATCTTTTTTTCTCATGAAAATGAATTTTTTAAAAAACAAATTGTTGAATATATTTGAGATGTTTCTATAACATCAAATTTGTTCAATTTATCCATGTATTTGTTTTGTCCCAGTACCATGCTATTTTAAGCCCTATTGTTTCAGAGGATAGCTAAAGTAAGGCATTGCTACACTGCCTGCTTTCTTCTTATTGTTCAAAATTGCTTTTGCCGAGATCCAGTCTAAGCCCAGGCTCCAGAGAGTGTGTGGGAGAGCTTCCTCCTACTCTGTGCAGCAGGACCTGCCAGTCGCAGCCCAGGCGCAGCGAGGGTGAGACATTCTTCCACCCTCCTGGGACAACCCTCAACACACCACAGCAACCACATCACCCCACCAGCCAAGTGAGAATTTCTGCTGCGTTCTGGGGACCCCCAGATCCAGTGCTAGCCCAGGCGTGGTGAGTGTGTGGGAGAGCTTCCTGCTACCCTGCGCCAGCTGGACCAGCTGGTCCCAGCCCAGGTGCAGCATGAGTGAGACCCTCTTCCAACCTTTTGGGGCCCCCACACCACTCTGCAGCACCCCACCTGACACCTGCAACCCAGTGAGAATTACTGCAGAGTTCTGACACCCCCAGATCCAGCCCTAAAACAGGCCCTGTGAGTGTGTGAGAGAGATGCCTCTCCCCCTTACTCGACCTTGTCCGCTCCAGAATCAGCTCAGGCCTAGACTATAGGCCTGGAGTGAAACCATGCAGCTGCAATTCCTGCAGAGATAATAGAGGAAAAGCCACCCAGCTAGTCCAGGAGCAGAACATCTTCCCAGAGGGGCACAAAAGAATTAGTCCAAAGGGCAGCAGTAGGAAGGAGCTGAGCACAACAGCCAGAACCAAGCCAGGCACAACTTGATAAATCCAAAGTTTGTAGATCTGTACCTAAATTTCAGTAGGTGCTAAGGTTATAACTGCACCAAAGCTCTACAACAAAGGTTAGAAGACAGTGCTACACAAAATGACAACAAGAAGGAAGAAAATGTAATCTCAGACCAGAAGCCCACCCATAACAAGTGCAGAGGACACTAACACAGGACAAATTGGGAATCACACAGCTGAAATCAATGAATCAACAGCTTCTGAAATAAAGAAACAAAGGCAGAAAGGTATAGAGGAACTCAGACTGGAAATGAAAAAATAAATCCCTGAATTAATAGCATCTGCAGTAAAGAATCAAATGCAGAGACATATAGAGGAAACCCAATGCCCACCCAGAACAAGTGCAGAGGACACTACCTCAGCTCAAATGTATGAATTAATAGCAACCATAGTAAATAAGCAACAGCAGAAAGGTATAGAGGAATCCAGAGCTGAATACTTTTGTACTAGCTGAGCTCAAATGTATGAATTGATAGCGTTGATAGTACATAAGCAACACCAGAAAGTCATAGAGGAACTCAGAGCAAAATTGTTTTCTGAAAAAAAAAGAATTCTCTGAACTCATAGCATCTGAAGTGGAGAATCAACTACAGGAACATAGGGAAGAAATCCAATCTGAAGAAAACACTTCAGTAAAGGAATTAATAACTGCTTCTAAAGAAGACATTGATTAAAAAAAATAGAGGAGATTAGAAAAAAGATGGATTCTTTGAATGAGCAACACAGGAAAGAAATACATCGCATGAAGCAGAGTCAGAGAGATATAGAGGAGCTTAAAATCTCAGTCACAAGCTTGCAAAACCGTTTAAGCAAAAGTGAAGACAGAGTTTCAGATTTTGAAGATGCTGAAGCAGCTAGTAAAAAGATAAGAAAAGATCTCGTAAAAACAACTAAGATTTAGGAAAAAATAATTCATTACTTGCAAGACAATGCAAAGATGAACAATGTGAGAATAATAGGTACCAATGAGAAAGGAGTCAATACAAATGACATTAAAAAAAATATGGGCAGAAGTAATAGCAGAAAACTTCCCAAATATGAGGAAACAATCTGACATTCAGGCAACTGAAGCATAGAATGCCAACTAACCTCAAACTGAATAAAAACACACCGAGACATATAATAGTCAAGATCCCAGAAATTCAGCTCAAGAATAGTATACTGAGAGCCGCTAGAGAAAAGAAGCAGATCACATTCAAAGGAAAACACATAAGAATTATGGTTGACTTCTATTCACAAACAATGAAGTCAAGAAGAGCATGGAGCAGAGTCCTTCAAGTCTTCTATGAAAACAAACTTCAGCTCATAATACTATACCCTGCAAAACTCTCTTTCAAGTTTGATGGAGAAGTGCAATACTTTCATGACAAACAACAACTAAAGAATTTCATGATGACAAAGCCAACCCTACACAGGTTACTTAAAGATGTTCTAGAGAGGGACCAAAATGATCAGAGCTCCATGAATGAGATCAGATGCAACCAATTAAATAGGGCAAACAGTTAAACACTAGAGAAGAAGAAGTAAACGACAATAGGTAAATAACATATCAATCGTAAGTCAATACAATATATCTCAATTATAATCATCAATGTGCATGGACTCAATTCATGAATGAAGACAAATATACTGGAACAGTGGATTAGGAAACAAAATCCAAAAATATGCTGTATACAAGAAATACATTTAACTCATAAAACATGCATAGGCTGAAAGTCAAAGGATGGAAAACAATTTTACATGCCACAGCACCTCAGAAAAAAAGCAAGGATAGCAATCCTCTTCTCAGACAGCCTCAACTTCACAGTAAGAATGATCAAGTGAAATAAAGAAGGCCAGTATATACTGGTCAGGGGAGAAATTCAAGACGAATAAGAAACACTCATAAATATGTATAAACCAAACACGAAAGAAAGCAACTACATAAAGCAAATTTTAATGGACATGAAAAATCTAATATCCAATGCCAATAAAATTAACAGGAGAATTTAACACCCCCTTATCTCCAAAAGATAGGTCAACCAGACAATAACCTAGCAAAGAAATAACAGAACTGAACCAGAGCTTGAAAGAAATGGGCTTGGTGGACATATACAGAGTGTTCCACCCAAACACAGCTGAATACACACTTTTCTCAGCGGCACATGGGTCATTTTCTAAAATAGACCACATACTGCTCCATAGGTCATGCATAAGTATATGTAAGAAAACAGAAATTATCCCATGCACATTATCTGACCACAGTGCAATGAAACTGGAAAAAAAATGACAAAAGAAACCAGAAAAAAAACTTTCAATACATGGAAATTAAATGACACCCTACTCAGCAACCAATGG
>NW_004524645.1:9225206-9226571 GCF_000260255.1 Octodon degus
ACCCAGTGGAAATTCAGAAGATTATCAATAGCTACTTTGACAATCTTTGCTCTCACAGAATAGAAGACACAAATGAAATGGACAGATTCCTACAAAGGTACAAATTACCAAAGCTGAATCGACAAGATATAACCACTCTCAATAGCCCAATAACAACCAATGAAATATGAGCTGTAATAAAAAAAACTACTGATAAAGCAAATTCCAGGCCTGGAGGGAATCACAGTTGAATTCTACAAGAAATTTACAGAAGATGTAGTCCCCATACTCCTCAAAGTCTTGCATGAAATTGAAAAGGAAGCAATCCTCCCAAAATCATGCCTGGAGGCAAGTATTATACTGATCCCAAAACCAAGGAAAGACACAACTAAGAAAGAGAACTACATGCCAATAACCATTATGAACACAGATGCCAAAATCCTCAATAAAATCCTAGCAAATAGAATACAGCAAATCATCAAGGAGATCATGCACGAAGAACATGTTTGATTCATCACAGGGATGCAAGTATAGTACAATATTCAAAAATCTATAAATGTAACACACTATATCAATAGAGTGAAAATTAAAAACCACGAGATCATTTCCATTGATGCAGAAAAGGATTTTGACAGTGTCCAAAACTCATTCATGTTCAAAGTCTTACAGAAAATTGGAAGAGATGGCCTCTACTGCAATCTGTTAAAGACATTTATGAAAACCCAACAGCTAACATAATTTTAAATGGGGAAAAACTGGAATCGTTTACTCTTACATCTGGTACAAGACAAGGATGTTCTGGAATCATTAGCTACAGCAATTAGAAAAGAGAAAGAAATAAAAGAAATTAGAATAGGTAAAGAAGAAGTCAAATTATCATTATTTACAGATGACATGGTACTTTATTGGAAGACTCAAAAAAACTCCACCAAGAAGCTGTTGGAATTAATACAGAAACTCAGTAGCATAGAAGAATACAAAGTCATGCATAAATATATGAAAAAATGCTCCACATCACTAACCATCCATTAAATGCAAATTAAAACAACATTTAGGCCAGTCCTAGCCCAGGTCCGGTGAGTGTGTGGAGAGCTTCCTGCTAACCTGCGCGGGCAGGAAAAGTCCCAGCCGAGGGGCAGCGTGGGCCAGATCCTCACCCACCCCCTCGGGCCGCCCCCCACTACTCCGCCATACCTGCCCCACCCCTCCCACCGAGTAGGAATTTCTACAGACTTCCGGGAACCACCAGACCAAGTCCTAGCCCAGGTCCGGTGAGTGTGTGGAGAGCTTCCTGCTACCCTGCGCCGGTGGGACCAGTCCCAGCCCAGGCGCAGAGTGGGCCAGACCCTCTCCCACCCCCTCGGGCCACCCCACCACCACTCCTCC
>NW_004524645.1:9245795-9246783 GCF_000260255.1 Octodon degus
CTCAGGTAGATGATTGTTCAAAAAGAAGAGGGTGGTGAATGAAGGCAAGAGACAGGAAAAGGAATATTGTGGGACTGTCCTGCTTCAAGGTTGTATATGGTGAGGTTTTTGGACTTCTCTATAAACATCAGAAGTATAAAATTCTATATGCCTATTTTTAAAAATATATTCTAACTTTTAAATGTTATTTCATCATATTCTGTAGTGACTTAAAGTGCAATATATCAATATTTGATGAAAAATAACTCTTCCATGTTATGCCTAAGATGTTTGATATTCAGATAGGGAAGTTAAGCTTCACAGCCTAGGTTGTAGGTTTTTCTTCTGGAGGACTAACAACCTAAGTTAGCAGACCAAAATTAGAGAAAAAGGAGGGCCAAAAAGAAAGCCAGCATTTCGTCCCTAGCTTTGCAAGGTCAATTAAGACTCAGGACATTTGACAACTTGTACTGTAACATCACATAACTCAGGATTGTCCTGAATTTTCTGATCAAGGAGATTATGGGGCCAAAGAGGAAAGTGATTGATGACGTAGAGTGTGCCTAATGAGAGTCACATGGAGAGAAAATATTTTCACAGGCTTTCACAGAGAGCACATTGGCCAAGCAATGGCCATGACTCATCCACATGGTGGACACTGACAAAGGCTCTACAATCTGAGGTACAGGATCTCAGGATAAATCCTGAGAGGATTTCACTGACCTTGTCAGATCCAAAAGCTACAACTCTTGTTGCATAGGTCCTGCTTTACCTTGTTCTTAACCATCCAGCAGAAAAGTATGAAAACGAAGTATAAAGCAGTACCTCCCCCACCCTGCCCGCCGAGTAGGAATTTCTGCCCCATTCTGGAACCCCCAGACCCAGTCCTAGCCCAGGTCCGGTGAGTGTGTGGAGAGCTTCCTGCTACCCTGCGCTGGCGGGAACAGTCCAGCCCAGGCGCAGTGTGGGTCGGACTCTCTTCCACCCCTTTGGCCGCCCCCACCACTCC
>NW_004524645.1:9248509-9254599 GCF_000260255.1 Octodon degus
GATTTAATGCAATTCCTATCAAACAACCACCAATATACCTCACAGAGCTGGAGAAATCATTCCCAAAATTTATCTGGAACCAGAAAAGACCTAGAATAGCAAAGGCAATCCTGGGCAATAAAGACAAGGCAGGAGGCATTACAATTCCTGACTTGAAATTATACTACAAGGCTACTGTGATAGAGTCAGCATGGTACTGACAATGAAATACACCTGAATATCAATGGAATGGATTAGAAGAAGCTGAAACCCCAGGAACACACTCACCCACCTTATCTTTGAAAAAAGGGTCAAACATACTCACTGGAAGAAAGATAGCCTCTTTAACAAATGGTACTGGAAAAACTGGCTCTCTATATGCCGAAAACTAAAACTTGACCCAGGTCTATCACCATGCAGTAAGATAAAGTCAAAATGGATTAAAGATCTAAACATGAAAACAGAAACACTAAATCTCCTGAAGAGAAAGTAGGAGGAACTCTTGAAGACATAGGGGTAGGCAAAGACTTCATGAACAAAAATCAAATCTCATGGGAAACACTTGAAAGAATTAACAACTGGCACCTGCTCTTATTTAGATTTTGCATGTCAAAAGAAATTACCAACAAAGTGAAAAGACAACCCACAAATTTGGAAAAAAATCATGGCAAATAAATAATGTGACAAAGTTTTGCTCTATAGAATTTGAAATGAACTAAAAAAAAAAAAACACTAAGGCCCTAAAATTTAAACACCCAATCCAGAAATGGGCATCTGAAATGAACACACACTTGTCAGTGGATGAAATTAAAGAACCGAATAAACATATGAAAAAATGCTCCACATCACTAGCCATCCATGAAATGCAAATTAAAACAATATTGAGATATCATCTCACCAAAGAAAGAATGACTATCATAAAGAAATCAACCAGCAACACATGTTGGAGAGGCTGTGGGGAAAAAGGAACCCTTCTCCACTGCTGTTGGGAATGTAGACTGGTACAACTGTTATGGAAATCAGTATGGAGACTCCTTAGAAAAGTTGGACTGGAAATCCCATTTAATCTAGCTATTTCTCTACTGGGAATCTTCCCAGAGGATCTTAAAACACCATATCATAGTGGCACATGTGTGCCTATGTTTATAGCAGCACAATTTGTGATAGCCAAATCTTGGAAACAACCAAGATGCCTATCACCTGAGGAATGGATGAAAAAGATGTGGTATTTTTATACAATGGAGTATTACTCAGCTATAAAGAATGATAAACTCCAAGCCTTTATATTGAAGTGGATGCCACTTGAAGATATACTCATAAGTGAAATAAACCAGACACACATGAGTAAATATCATATAGTTTCCCCATGATAAGAATTCAAAAGAATAAATACAAAGAGCAAGGTATAATACAACTAAAAGGAAAGCAAGAACTTGAGGACTGGACAATGAAAAGAGAGCAAGGAGAAGAGCTAGAAAGCATGACAGGGGCAAGCCATACAGTTATATGTAGAAGACAGTTAAGGCAATGCTTCTGAGAACCTTCAGAAGATTTTTTAATCTAGCATTTAATTGGAATGATTCTCACCCTCACTACCTATATATACAGACACCTGGGAACTAAGCAACTGCACTGAAGATGGCAATTTATAATGGTAGGTTCATGCTTGGAGTGCCTGTCATTCTGGGCTTCTGAATATGGGCTGCTTATCCTGACATGCCAGTTGCTGCCGTGCTCTCTCTCAGATAAATGATTGTACAAAAAGAAGGGGATGGTAAATGAAGGCAGGAGACAGGAAAAGGAATATTGCTGGACTGATCTGCTACAGGGTTATATATGCTTAGATTTCTGGACTTATGTGTAAAAATAAGAATTATATAATTATTTATGCCTATGTTAAAAATATATTCTAATTTTTAAATGTTTTTTCATTCTATTCTGTAGGGACTTAAAGTTCAACATATCAATACTTGATGAAAAATACCTGTTCCATGTTATGCCTAAGATGTTTGATATTCAAACAGATAGTGAGGTTAAGCTTAACAGCCTAGTTTGTATGGTAATAACAATACGCTTCTCTTGTGGAGGGTTAACAACCTAAGTTTTCAGACCAAAATTAGAAAAAAAAGGAGGGCCACAAGGAAAGCCAACATTTTGGCCCTAGCCCTCCAAGGTCAATTAAGACTCAGGACATATGAGAACTTGTACTGTAACATCACGTAACTCAGGAGTGTCCCAAATATTCTGATGAAGATTATGGGGCCAAAGAGGAAAGCAATTGATGATGTAGAGTGTGCCTAAGGAGAGTCACATGGAGAGGAAACATTCTCTCAGGCTTTCACAGAGAGCACAATGGCCAAGCAATGGCCGTGACTCATCCACATGGCTGACAATGGCAAAGGCTCTACATTCTGAGGTACAGGATCTCAGGATAAATCCTGAGGGGATTTCACTGATCTTATCAGACCCAAAAGCTACAACTCTTGTTGCATAGGTCCTGCTTTACCTTGGTCTTAACCATCCAGCAGAAAAGTATAAAAATGAAGTATAAGAAGTAAAACCATACTGTTATGTTGAGCTGTAGGGGACTCAGGTCAACAATTTCTGACATTGCCAGTGAAGCAGAAGACCCAATAGTATTATGGACTACTGGACTCTTTTAAAATATTCTGAGTTAACACACATATAATATTCAAATAATGGAACTCAACTACAAATGGGATACAGATGAATGTCCATTTTGTATCTGTGTATTCAAAGTGGTTAGGATAGATATATAGTTACATTCTCTTAATGAATAGAGTGATTTGTTCTAATGGTGTTTGTAAATAGGATATCATGTCTGCATCTTGTACAGCAATTAACCACTAGAAAGAATGTATGTAATGTGTTAATTATTGAAACTCTCTTACCAAAATATAAAAATAAAAAATAGAACCTATTCATTCCAACTCTAAAAAAAATGAAATATAAGAATTAAAGCCATGTTGTTATGTTGAGCTGTAGGAGACTCAAGTCAACAATTTCTGACACTGCCACTCAAGCAGAAGACCCAATACTATTATGGACTACTGGACTCTTTTAGAATATTTTGCTGAGTTAACACACCTGTAATACTCAAATGACGGAACTAAACAAGAAAGCGGATACAGATGAATGACCATTTTGTATCTGTGTATTCAAAGTGGTTAGGACAGATATATAGTTACATTTTCTTAATGAATAGAGGAATTTGTTGTAATAGTGTTTGTAAATAGGATGTCATGGCTGCATCTTGTACAGCAAATAAACACTGGGAAGAGAGTATACAATGTGTTAATGATTGAAACTGTCCTACCAATTTGGTTTGAAACTGTCTCATTCTTTTTTGTCTCTCAATAAAATTATGGAAAAAGTAAAATAAAAAATTTAACTAGAAAATACATAAAAGTAAATAAACCTGAGTAAAATCTTAAAAAAAAATGCTTTTGCCATTCTGGGTCTCTTCAGCTTCCGATGAATTTTGGGTTTGTTTTCTCTAGATCTGCAAAGTACTTTGATTGTGACTACATGGAACCTGTACAGCCGTTTTGGAAATATGGCCTTTTTGACAAAATTTGTTCTTCCTATCCAGGAGCATGTGACGTCTTTCCATTTTCTGATGTCAACTTCAATCTCCTTCTTTAGAGTATTGTGGTTTTCCTTGTTGAGGTCTTTTTCATTTCCTTGGTTAGGTTAATTCCTCGGTATTTCTTTTCTTTGTGGGATCGAACTCAGGACCTTGTTCTTGCGAGTCAAGCACTTATTCCACAAGCTATCTTCTGAACCCCCAGATGTTTCATTTTTTAAAGTTACTGTTAATGGTACTGATTTCATAATTTCCTTCTCATTCTCTTTCTTGTTGGTATACACAGATGCTAATGATTTTTGTACATTGATTTTATACCCAGTTATTTGGTTAAAGTTGGTTAGCAATTCTAAGAGTTTTTTGGCAGAGTTCTTGAGATCTATATAGAGTATCATGTCATCTGCAAATAAGATTTTTAACTAATCAATTAATTAATTATTTACTTATTTATTGGCTACAGGGTCTCACTACACAGTTCAGACTCATAGTGATTCTCCTCTCTCAGCCTCCCCAATACTGGGATTACAGGTATGTACCAAAGCACCTAGTTTCTGGCCAACATGCCCAGGGTTCTTGGGCCTGCATGGCATGTGGTACCAGGGATCAAACCTGGGTCCTTGCACTTGCCAGGCAGGCACTTAGATGGCTGAGCTATCTCCCCAGGTTGTGAAAATAATTATAGTTTGAGTTCTTCCTTTTTCATATATATCCCTTTTATTTTTTTTCTCTTGTTTAAACACTCTGGCTAACTAGGAAGAGAGTATGCAATGTGTTAATTATTGAAACTGTCATACCAATTTGATTTGAAACTGTCTCATTGCTATTCATTTCTCAATTAAATTATGGAAAAAGTAAATAAACACTCTGGCCAATGTTTCAAGTACTATATTGAATAGAAAATGGGATAGTGGACATCCTTATCTTGTTCCTGAGTTTAGGGGGAATGCTTTTAGTTTTTCCCTACATAGTATGATGCTGACTTGGTTTGTCATAAATAAGCTATATAATATTTAGGTATGGTCTTTCTGTACCTGATATCTTCAAGGTTTTTAACCATGAAGTGGTGTTGGATTTTGTCAAAAGGCTTTTCTTGGGGTCAAGGAGATGACTCAGTAGAATAAGCACTTCCCTGGCAAGCGCAAGGGTCTGAGTTCAATCCCCAGTTCTGTCAAAAAAATAAAAATAAAAGGCTTTTCTGAAGAGTCAACCAAATAGCTCAGGGGATTAAAGCACCTGCAAGCAGGCACGGGGGCCAAGGTTTTAATCCCTGGGCCTGCCGTGCCAGCCCCACCCCTGGGGCAGGCTGAGATGACAATTGAGACTGGGCATGGTGGCATGCACCTGTAATCCCAGCTCTTGGAAGGCTGTAAACATGCGGATCATTACAAGTCCGATCTGGTAGTGAGACCCTGAACAACCTGTACACCCTTTCCTAAAATACAAAACAAAAAGGCTTTGTGCATCTATTGATATGATCATGTGGTTTTCAACCTTGCTCCTGTTTATGTGATATATTACATTCATTGACCTATGAATGTTGAATCATCCTTCCATGTCTGGAATGGAACCTACTTGACCATGACATATAATATTTTTGATAATGTGCTATAGTCTCTTTGCCAATATCTTCTTGAGAATTTTTGCATCTATGTTCATTAAACGGATTGCCCTATAGTTCCATTTTTTAGTTGGGTCTTTATTTGGTTTTTAGGATCAGGGTCATACTGGTTTCCATAAATAAATTTGGGAGCACTGCCTCCCTTTCCATTTCTTCAAAGGGACTGAAGAGTATTAACAATGTTACGTGCTAAAGTTTTTATTGAATTCAGCTGTGAATAAATCAGGACTTGGGCTTTTTTTAATTGATGGTTTCTTTATTCCTGAGTCAATTTCATTACATGTTATTGGATTATTAAGCATATTTATGTATTTTGGGGTTTGTTTTGGTAGATTGTATGCATCTAGGAATCTGTCCACTTCTTCAAGATTTGTTAATTTATCATAATATAAATTTTGCAGTACTTACTATCTTCTGTATTTTGACAGTGTCTGTTGGGATTTCACAGTTTTTGTTTCTAATTGCATTGATGTGAGTTTTTTTTTCTAGAACCAGCTCTTTGATTCATTGCTTATTTTGTAAATTTCATTGACATTTTCATTCTCGATTTTATTGATTTTCACTCTTATCTTTATAATTTCCCTCCTTAATTTCACTTTGGGGCTGCTTTGTTTTGTTTTATTTTTTCTCAAGTATCTTAAGATTTTACAAAAAAAAATAAAATATAAAAACAAAGTCACCCTTCTCCTGCCTTCCCTTCCCAGAGTGCTGGATATGGGAAAATCCTTTGGGGCTGAGGAGATGGCTCAGTAGAATAAGCGCTTGCCTGGCAAGAGGAAGGGCCTAAGTTCAATCCCCGGCTCTGAAAAAAAGAAAAAGACCTTGCATATAGTTATTTATTTGGGCTTGCTCTGTTGTCTTTCTTTCTTTCTTTCTTTCTTTCTTT
>NW_004524645.1:9254699-9255877 GCF_000260255.1 Octodon degus
TTTTTGCAGAACCGGAAATTGAACTCCGGTCCCTCTGCTTGCCAGGGAAGCACTTATTCTACTGAGCCATCTCCCCTGCCCCTCTGTTTTCTTAATGTGAGTATTGATTGTAATGAAATTTTCCCTTAGGACTGCTTTTATAGTGCCCCAGAGATTTTGCTAAGTTGTACAGTCCTTGTCATTAACTTCAACAAATTTTAAATTTTTCTTAGATTTATTTTGGGACCCATTGGTTGATTGTAAGTATATTGTTAATTATCCAGAAGCTTTAGCCTTTTCTGAAATTTCTTCTGTTTTTGATCTTTATTTTTGTTGCACAGTGCTCTGATAGTATGCATGGAGTAGTTTCATTCTTTTACATTTATTTAAGTGGTTTTGTGGACTAGTATATGACCTATTTTGGCAAATGTACCATGTACTTCTGAAAACAATGTTACTCTGTTATGAAGGGATAGAGTACTCTGTATGTATCCATTAAGTCTGTATGTTCCAGGGTGTGGTTTAGCTCTGAAATTTCTTTACATTTTTGTTTTGTTTTGTTTTGTTGGCCTGTCTCTTTGTGAAAGTAGGTATTAAAATCCCCTACTATGATTGTGTTAATATTCATTTAACCTTTTAACTTCAGCAGTTTTTGTTTTATCTCTTGTTGGATTTTTAACCAGAATGTAGTGACTTTCTTTGTCTTTTCTAATAAGTTTTAACTTGAAGTTTAGAGTGTCTGATATAAGAATTTGTGTTCCATCTTGTTTGGGAACTCCAGAAACATGAGATATTGTTGTCTATCCTTTAATTTTTAGTCGAGGAACATCTTTTTTTAATTAGATGAGTTTCTTGAATGAAGCAGATTCTTGGATTCTATTTTTTGATCCAGTCTGCCAGTTGGTGTCTTTTGATTGGAGAGTTGAGGCCATTAACAATCAGAGGTACTGCTGAATATGTCACTTATTTCCATCATTGCCTTCTTTATCTGTGAGTGTATTATTTTCTTCCTGATTTTTTTTTTGGTGTGGTTGTTCAACCATTAATCTCATTAGTTTCCTATGTGTTTTTAGCTGTGTCTAATTCATTGTTTCTGTCAAAAATATTCTTGAGGGGCACAGGGAGATAGCTTAGTGGAATAAGCGCTTGCCTGAGTTCAATCCCCAGTCACACACACACACAGACACACACAAATATAT
>NW_004524645.1:9255977-9259583 GCF_000260255.1 Octodon degus
GCATTTTCCCTAGAGCTTGTTTAGCACTCATGTAACTTCTGAGCTGGTCTTTTTCATGAAAATTCTTCATTTCTCCATTTATTTTGAAGGATAGCTTTGCTGGTTATGTTAATGTAGGCTGGAAGTTATTTGCTCTTAGGGCTTGCAATACTTCACTCCATGCTCTTTTTTTTTCTTTTGGTGTGGGGGTCACCAGGGATTGAACTCAGGCCCTTGTGCTTTCCAGGCAAGTGCTTATTCTACTGAGCCATCTCCCAAGCCCCTCCATGCTCTTTTGGCCTTCAAGTTTTGTGCTGAAAAGTCAGCTGTGATTCTAAATTGGTTTACCTGTATATATGACATTTTGTTTTTCTCTGCCTGCCTTTCAAATTCTGTTTCTTGCTGGATATCTGTGAATTTAATAAGGAAATGCCTTCATAAACTCCTCTTGTCAATATTGCTTGATGTTCTATACGTGTTACTTGTATTTTAAAATATTTTCTTATATTTGGGAACTTTTCTTCCATAATTTCTGTAACCATGTTAGTGGTTACAGATCTATGCTATCCTCTAGTTTTTTCTCTAACTCTGGTCAGCCATAGATTGGTCTTGCTGTCATTGAGTAACTGCTGCATACTCTCTGGTTCTCTTATTTTCTTTTTCTTTTTTTGATTTTTTGAGCTTTTTATCATGATTCACTAATGTGTTCTCAATATCAGACACTCTGTGTTCACATTGGCCATTTCTACAGTGTATGAATTCTGTACAGTTTTAAAATTTCTGACATCTTTTCAAGGATTACATATCTTTATTGAATCCATCATTCAGATTTTGAACTGTTTTGGTTAGCTCATCAGTGTTTTACTGATTTCCCCAAAACTCATTGTGGGCATACTGAGAGAAGTTGCTATGAACTTTTGGTTCATTTCCTCTTTGAACTCATCTATGTTCTTCATCTTTCCTAAGAACTTCTCATTCTGCTACCTGACATTTGTTTACTTCACCCTTTGTGACCCCTTCTCTGCCTTGGAAGAGTTAGTGAAGGGCATTTCTATTCTCTTTCATGTATGGCCCCTATTTTTTCTCTTCCATTTTTTTTGGAGGAGTGATGGGTTACTGCAGGTTGGGGATGAGAGTCGTGAGAAGAGGTTTTGGCTTACATGGAAATATTTAATAGGATGTTCTTATGCACAAAATACTAAGCTTTGCATGTCCAGTGCTAGAATATATTCATTCAGTTGTTCAAAAGATTTTGACTCTGTCCCTACATTTCACTGAAAGAACTGCTTCTATTTTTGACAGCATCCTTGGGTTCATTCTTGTAGCACTTCCATATGACAGTCCTTGCAATTGCTCTTCTCCCCTTTGTCTGTTCTCTATGCACACTCTGGCAGCTTATCATTTGTAGCTGCTCTGCAGTAAGGCAAGTGACATGGGGTGGGGAGAGTGGGAGGTGGTTGAATGAGTAGTGTTAGGCACTAAGCCAGAGACTTCAGGCAGAGAATTGTGGTAGATAAGAGGAAAGGACTGACATAAGGTGTGATTTTTTATTTCTAATTAGAATAAAAATAGCAAAAAATAGAAACAATAGAGAATTTTACTAAACAAAATTATAGGAATTCAATAATGATTGTTACGAGACAAGAAAAAAAATGTCATAGGATTGTCCTGCTATAATGTTGTATATGGTTTTATTTCTAAATTTCTGTGTAATAGGGCCAGCGAAATAGCTCAGGAGATTAAAGCATCTGTAAGCAGAGCAGGGGCCTGGGGTTCTATCCCAGGGCCTGCCGTGCTGGTCCAACCCCCAGGGGGTGCTGAGATAGTAATTGAGACTTTCCTGTAATCCCAGCTCTTGGGAGGGTGTAAACAGGCAGATCAATATGAATCTGATCTAGTAGTGAGACCCTAAACACCTTGTAGACTTTTGCCTAAAAATACAAATAAATAAATAAAAATAAATAAATAAATTTCTGTATAAAAATGTGTAATTAGTTTTTTTCACATTCTATAGGGATTTAAACTTTAGAATATTCATAGTTGCTAGAAAATAGCAGTTTTATGTTATGACTAAGGCATTTAATATTCAGACGGATAGTGCTATTAAGCTCAACTGCTTCTGTTACAGGGCAATAATATCACTAAGCTTCTCTTCTGCATGTTTAACAACTAGAGTTGTTAACAACTCAAGTTTGCAGACCAAAAATTAGAGAAATAGAGGGGCTACAGGGATAGTCAATATTTTGACCCTAGCCCTTCAAGGTCAGTGAGGACTCAGGACATACGAGAACCTGCTCTGTGACATCTTGTAACTCAGTGGTGTCCAAAATTTTCTGATCAAGGAGATTATGGGGCCACACAGGAAAGTGATCAATGATGTATAGTGTGTCTAAGGAGAGTTACCTAGAGAGAAAACTTTCAGGCTTTCTCAGAGAGCAAATTGGTCAAGCAATGGCCGTGACTCATCCAGATGGCTGACACTGACAAAAGATCTACAAAGTGCTATACACGGTTCCAAGACAAATCCTAAGGGGATTTACTGACCTTGTCAGATACAAAAGTTACATTTTTTGCTATATAGGTCTTGTCTTAACTTGGTCTCAACCATCCAGCAAAAAGTATAACCATGAGGTATTAAAAATAATGCCATATTAATATGCTGAGCTGTAAAAAGGTCAAGTCACCAACTTCTTGCAAATGCCAGTTCTGCTGATAACCCACTACTATTATGGACTATTGGCTGATATTGGGTTATTTTGCTGAGTTCAAGTACCTATGGTCTTTAGACTGGTTTCAAGTATGAAAAAGGTCCTTTAAAGACTTCTCCAAATATAGCTTCTTTAACTACAGTGGAACACCCATGTCTGGAAAAACAAAATGAAAAAGAGGGATATGTTGAGAGGCATGAAGCTAGGAAAATGATCAAATATATGTAGGTGGAACTTGGCCCAGTGCTTAAATCAAACAAGCTACCTCACTCCTGAGATGAACATCCTGTCTGGTTAAGGTTAGTTATCAGCTGCTAAGTAACCTAGAGTCAAGCATTACTAACTTCACAAAAGTGTAAATAAAGGAAAGTTTTGTTGTGGGAAAAAATGGGGGCAAGAAATATATATATATATATATATATATATATATATATATATATATATGGGTTAGGATAGGTATTGTCCCAGTCACTCTTCTCTCATTGCTGGATCAAATACCTGACACCCAAAATGACTGAAGGAAAAATTTATTTAGCTCACAGTTACTGGAGGTTTCAGTCCACACTTCCCTGGCTCCAAGGCAGAGTGGCACCTGACAGAGAGCAAACTTCCATGGAGGCAGTAAACAACAAAAGAGGAAGTCTGTATCTCTGTCTCTCTTATATTACATTCAGGCTATATGCCCCAGGCTGGGTGTGGTACTCACACTCATAATCTCAATGGATCATGAGTTAATCTCAAACTCTAGAAGTCCCCGCCCCATGACTACATGATGCTTTCGGGGGACAACTAGACACAAACCATAAAAGATATACACCTACTTTCTCTTAGTTCACTGAGAATAAAAGTTTGTACTAATATTGTTTAGACAAGATATCATGTCTGCATCTTGTCCTCTGAATAACTACTACAAAGACAA
>NW_004524645.1:9259818-9261055 GCF_000260255.1 Octodon degus
TTCCCTTCTTCCTCTTCTTCTTCCCTTCATTCCTGTTTTTCCTTCCCTTTCACAGTATCTACTGCACCTTTCAGATTTTATTTATTCTTTCAGGTACTTACACTAATGAGACAACACAATGTTTACACATGTGGGTCTGATTTATTTACTTATGAGTATGGTCTCTTGTTGCATCCATTTACCTATAACAGTCTCAAGTTTATCTTTCTTCATAGCTGAATAATACTCCATTGTATAAAAATACCATGTCATTTATATTCATTCCTCAGATGATGGGCATTTGGGTTGGTTCCAAGATTTAGCTATGTCAAATTGTGCTGCTATGAGCATAGGTACACACAAATCACTGTGGTATGTCTTCAGTTCTTCTGGAAAAAATACCAAGGAGAGGAATAGCTGGATTGAATGATACCTCTAATCCTACTTTTTTGAGGAATCTCCACACTAATTTCCATAGTAGTTGTACAGTCTACACTCCTACCAACAGTGGAGACAGTATAGGGTGTGATTTTATTGCAGTGCTCTAAGTTGAGCTGAAGGTTTATTTTTGAGTTTTTAGATGATATTTTGTGGAGGCAAGGGTGAAATATGGGAGAAAAGAGGTTCATGTTGTAATTGAGGAAAGCTATATGGTTATTAGTACTTGCTTATACTGAGATCAATAAGTTAGATGAGATATGGAAGAAAGCCAAAGGCTTAGGATGGGCAGGACTGAGGATTGACACTAGCAAACACAGGAGTGACTGTGAGGGGATAAGTATGGAGAATTTTAAAACTTTAGAGGAGGATTTTACACATTTCAAAACAGAATACAAATGTATGTTAATACTACTGCCTCAGAGGTTTTTTAAATTTTTTATTCCTTTTAATGAGAAAAAAGATAAAATAGGAATGAAACAGTTTAATAAGAGTTACAATAATTAATACATTGCATATTGTTATCTTCGTAGTAGTTATTCATAGCACAAGACGCAGACATGATATCTTGTCTAAACAATGTTGGTACAAACCTACCTTCTCATTGAAATGAGAGAAACTAGCTGGATATCTATCTTGAGTTATTTTGCTAAATTCAAGCTCCTACAATACTTGGACTGGCTTCAAGTATGAAAAGGTCCTTTAAAGACTTCTCCAAATACAGCTTCTCTAACAACAATGGAACACCCAAAATCTCTGACAAAACAAAACAAAAATGGGGAATACAAATAAAGGACCATTTTGTTGGAAAAAATTATAT
>NW_004524645.1:9261155-9263460 GCF_000260255.1 Octodon degus
AGAGTTTGAGGTAAGGAAACTAGATAAAGAGCAGAGATGAGAGAGTGAACCTAAACACCTATGAAATCAGAGCCAATGAAAGGACAAACAGATAAGTGCAACAACCTAATAAACATGGGAAAGCATAAAAGAACATAATATAACCCCATGTTACTAAATAACTCAATAAACTTTCAAACACTTAAACCAATAAGATGTCCAATAGGAATGCAGATGAGATAGGCCAATGGGACTTTGCATAAGCGATTCCCAAGCAGCTTAATTGCCAGAATCTGAGGGCTCACACTCCAATAACTCTCCAAATCCCTCCACTGCAAAACTGGATTTGACTCAGACTCAGGACTTGTTTCTGCCAGCTTGCAGACGTTCTTGCAGACTTTGATCTGGTCCAAGTTCTTGGGTTAGGAAGTTGTGCTGTCTCTCTCCTTGAATGTGATGGTGGATTCAGCAGACAAGTTCCCTGGCAGTAAATTGTACACTGAGTCAGAATTATTCCTACGCAATCAATTCAACTACAACAGTAACGGGCTAATCCAATGCAGTGTCCATCAGGGTTAGTTGATGTCGTGAACCAGCGGGTCAGTCAACGAAGGTCACCTGAGGAGGAGCGGGGAATTGAGGAGGGGACAAAGGACAGGAGATGCGAGAAATGGAGACAAGACAGGATTCTGATCAAGTCTCATTTATTCAAAGGAAACTCTGGGTATATATAGTGGAGGCATAGGGAAATGACGGCGGCAGTAAAAGGCACGAGTAACTAGGCAAGCAGGCTATGACAGGAAGTCCCACCTCCAGGGCATAGCAGGAGACTTATGGGAAATAGGCGGGGTAAAAAGAACTAGGAACTTAGCTCAGCAGAGGTAGGGGAAGAGGAAGTCAGCATCACTAATGATGCTGATGCACCAAGAGAATTTTATAGGTCAGAGGCACTCAGGTGACCATTAAGGGATATGTGGCACGGAGTCATGATGTGGCAGATTCACAAGATTTAGAAAGACCCATTTTCAATAGTATTGGAGGCCTGGAGTTATTGTGCCTCCCACAAGTTGAGAAACAATATACCATGAGACTGTTTGGGGTCTCCCTCCAGCAGTGTAACTCAGGCTGAAACTGGCCTCTGATCACACCAAGTCTGTGATCACCAATCACTGCCTCCCTGCTTTCCACCTGGCAGCTGTACCTCCCTTATCTACTCTGGGAACTGGAGGGTTGAAGCAAGAAGTTGTTCTGAGACCTAAGTTCAGATATTCAGCCCTTTCCTACAGTGGCATCCTCACCAGCTCTTTCTCCATGAGACTGTGTCCTCAGGTACCACTCACCAACTGTGGATTCCCTTTGGCCCTGTTGACAGTGCCACAGTCTCTCCTCTGTAGCATGCTCCACCTCTTCTGTATCACTTAATTGTATTTTCTTCTTCTCTATCAGCTCACTGATGGTTCCTGTGTATCTTTCCTTCACTTTAGTTCCTCTCATTTATTTAATTTCTGTGTATTTTGATATTTTATAATGATATGTTATTAATTTTTAATTTAACTCTATTGTGATCTAAGCACAAATATTATGCAGTTTCATTTGTTGTTTTATATCCCAGACTGTGACAGAAAGTATTTTGATAACGATTCCATGTGAATTTGAGAATAACATAAACCTTCTGTCATTGGATGAAGGAATTTACAGATGTCAATTATGTCCTGTTGGTTGATAGCATTGTTGAGTTCAGCTATATCCTTATAATTTTCTGCCTGCTGAACCTGTCCATTTCTAATAGAGGCATGCTAACTTCACCATTTACATTAGTGCACTCTTCTATTTTCCTTTGCAGTCCTCTCAGTCATTGCCTTACCCATCTTCATGCTCTGTTACTAGATATATATAATAATGATCATTACATCTTGAAGAATTTTTCCCTTGACATTATGTAGTATCCCTGTTTATCCTTGATAATATTCTTTGTGCTGAAGTCTTTCCTATCAAAAATTAATATAGGACCGGGGAGATAGTTTGGTACCTGCCTGGAAAGCACAAGCTCCCTAATTCAATCCCCAGTACCTCATGCCATGCCAGGCCCAGAACCCCAGGTGTACCCTGCACGGTGGCACATGCCTGTAATCCCAGAACTGGAGATGCTGAGACAGGAGGATCACTATGAGAATCAGCTGTATAGTGAGACCTTGTATCTAATTAATTAATTAATTAATTAATATGGTTACTCTTGCTTTCTTTTAATGAGAGACACATGTTCATTTCATTAACTTTGTTGAATGTTAGTGAAAGAGTATTTTTTTAAGTGAGACAGGTTGCTGGG
>NW_004524645.1:9263560-9269203 GCF_000260255.1 Octodon degus
TGTGTCTTTTTGTTTTGATTTTATTGTTGTTTGAGACAGGATCTCATTATGTAATACAGGCTGGAAGGCTGGCAGGCTGGCCTTGAGCTCACTATGGACCTAGTCCAGCCTCAAACTCAAAGCAATCCTCCTGGCTCAGCCTTCTGAGTGCTGGGATTACAAGCATGTACATGCTTTGCCTTTATATGTCTTTATTATTAAAGTAAATTTCCCATATACGATATATACCTGGGTCTATTCCTGGGTCTTATTCTTTGATCCATCTCTTTTAATTGGTACAATTTGACCATTGACATTCAAAGTGATTATTAATACAGTTGCATCTCAATTTACTGTATTTGTTACCTTTTTCTGCCTTCTGTAGTTTTAATTAAACATCTTATATGGTTCTATTTTCTCTCCTGTCTTAACATATCAGATATATAGATAGATAGATTAGATAGATAGATAGATAGATAGATAGATGATAGATAGATAGATAGATAGATATAGATATATTAAGCTTTTTAGTGATTGCCTTTGAGTTTGCCATATATATTTATAATTAATCTAAAACCTCTTTCAAATAACACTACACTACAGTACCAAGAGTGAGAGAATTTGTTTTTGTATCTTAAGGAAGGGTCTACAGGGTGTTCAGGATCTCACTGCTAGATCAGACTTGTAGTGACCTGCCTGTTTACAACCTCCCAAGAGCTGAGATTATAGGTACACACCATGCCCAGTCTCAATTGCCATCTCAGTGTGCCCCTGGTGCAGGGCCAGGACTGCAGGCCCAGGGATCGAACCCCCAGCCCCTGCACCTGCTTGCAAGCACTTTAAATTGCTGAGCTATTTGGCCAGCCCTGAGAGAATCTTCGAAGAGCAAAGTAATCTTCTTTCCTCCTTTTGTCCTTTGTATCATTGCTATCACTCATTTTCACTTATATGGAAGAACATATACACAAGCATGCATACAGATACATGCCATACATGCATGTATATGCGATATTCACATAAGCATACACAATTGAATATATTGTTGCTGTTGTTTTGAACAATTAATCATCTGTTATACAAAATAGAAATAAGAAAAACAGAAGTTTTTATTTCACCTTCATTTGTTTCTTTTTCCATGCTCTTTTTTTTTATATAGATCCAAGTTTGTGGCTTGTATTATTCACCTTCTTTCAAAAAATTTTCTTTAACATTTCTGGCAAAACAAGTCTTCTGACAGCAAATTTTATCAATTTTTGTTTGTCTGATAAAATCTCATTTCTGCTTCAATTTGAAGAAGAATTTCACGGATTACAAAACCTTAGGTTCATAGAATTTTTATCAGTCTCTTAAATGTTTCACCCCACTTCATTTTTGCTTGCACGATTTCTAGGGAGATGTTAAGTATAATCCTCATCCTGTATCTTTTCTAGGTAAAGGTTCTTTTTCTTCTTACTTCTATCAGGTTTTTTTCTTTATCTTTGATTTTCTATAATTTTGTTTGAAAAATGAATTCTACTTTAATTGAAGTTTGTGGAGTATGAAGTCCTACATTATAGAGAATCTTTTAAAACTTACATGCCCACATAGTTTTTGTTTTGTTTGCTTAGTATTTACCCTAACTGAGCTTTCTGGATGTGAGATTTGCTTTCTGATATTAATTTGGAGAAATTCCATCATTATATTCTCAAATATTGCCAGAAATTTAGCTCAGTAGTTCAGCACCAGCCTGGCAAGCATGAGTCAAACCTGAGTTTGACTCCTTGTACCTAAATAAATAAATAAATAAATAAACAAACAAACAAATATTTATTTTCTCTCTTTATTCTCCTTCTGGCATTTTCATTACACAAATGTTTCATCTTTTGTAGGTACTCCACAGCTCTTGGATATTCTGTGTTTTCAGTCTTCGTTCTCTTGCTTTTTCAGTTTTGTACTTTCTGTTGTGTTCCCAAGCTCAAAGATTCTTTGCTCACTGTATTCAATCAAATTACTGAATGAAAGCCACTTCCTTTCTGTTCCACTGGTTTTGATATCTAACATTTCTTTCTTGGTTCTTTTATGAGACTTCTGTCTCTCCTTACACTGCCCATCTGTGTGGATACCTTGTCTACATCATTAATTAAAACCCTCTACATAGTAATCACAGTCATTTTCAATTCTTAGTCTAAGAATTCCAGCTTCCCTGCCATTTCTGGTTCTAATGCTTCAAGCTGCATCTTTTCATATGCCTGTGTTTTTTTCTCTGTAGTCATACATGATGTGTTGAGTAAAAGGAATGCCTGTAAATGGGCCTATATTAAAGTGGTAGTGAGATGGGTGAGTAGGATGTGGTTCTATAGTCTGCTCAGATCCCAGGTGCTGGTGAGCCTGGTCCCCTAGACCATGAAATTCTCAGGGTGTTTTTCTCCCCTCTCTTCTCAGCAGAACTGGCTACAGTAATCTGAGGTTAGATATTTTCTGGCTGTGACAAAACTTCAGGAGTTAGACTCTGGTTAAATTGTGTGTGTGTGTGTGTGTGTGTGTGTGTGTGTGTGTGTGTGTGTACTACCTTAAAAAGAGGAAAATCACCTAGTATATTTCAAAATGATTCCTTTTATTCTTTCTCTGCCAGAAGCATGAGGAAACTTTTCTCTATTCTTCACTTTGAGAACCTTCTGGGGGTAAAATTCACACAAGCATGCCCCTCCAGGACTTGGTTCTCCTGGAGTCTCTAACTCTTAATCTTGGCCACAGCTAACTTCCAGCAATTTCTTAATTCCAGTTGAAGTTTTCCTACCTTGGCCCTGGTTCCCACTGAGCTTTCTGCTCCAGTAAGTTGTGATGTTCTGTATCTGCTTCTGTGTCTCTCTTTAATGTGGGGAACAATAATTTGCCCTGTGACTTCACTTCTCTTATGGATCTGAGTTATTGGTTTTTCACTTTGGTCAAACTTTTTACTTGTTGTGGGATGCAGTAGTGACTTCTTAACTCCTCCCATGCAGAACTAGAAACTACTATGGCGCTACCCTTATAGTAGGGCTAATAACATCTAGCTTCTTTGCTATTTTGACTATAGTTCATCTGAGGGCTTGTGTTAGGGAATGAATGTTTTTATTCGCTGAAAATTTACATGTTGAAGCTTTAACCAACAATGTGACAATATTTAGGGATAAAGCCTTTGGGACATGATTAGATTATGAGGGTGGGACCCTGATCTGATGAGATCAGTGCTGTGGTAGGCATAAACAGCAAAGAGTTCACATCCCTCCCCTAATGCAGCAAAGGCAAGCCAGGAGGAGAGATTTCACCAGAACCCAGTCATATTAGCAGCATGAACTCAGGCTTGTTGTTACAAAACTATGAGAAAATATTTTGTTTGTTTCTTTAAGCAAGCAGTGTATGGTACCTTTTATGACAGCCTGAGAAAATTAAGACAGCTTTCAAGGAGACACTGCTCACAAGGCCTTTGCCTGAATAAAAGCAAGTCATGCAACAGCCATTTGTTAAGCATGTTAATACCAAGCACTATGCTAAGTATGAGGATACAATCAGAATCAAGAGAACATCTTGCCTTCATGCATATTTCAGTGTCAAAGGAGAGAAAATTACATTAATAAGGACAAGATGATCATCTCACTCTATTTCACACACATACAGAGATAGACAGACAGACAGACAGACACAGAGACACAGAGGCAGAGGCATAGAAGCAAGATTACAAAGTAGCACGATTTTGAGATTCCTTTCAACTTCCCAGGCATCTACACATTGCTTTGCCTGAGCTACAGTGCAGGGGCTCAGTGTGAGAGGAGAGGTCTGTAAGTCCAGAGAGCTTTGGGCAACACTCAACAAGCTAAGCATCCTTCGTAGGCTCTGGCAAGGGCCTGGCCACCTTCACTCCTAATGACTTAATGGAATTAATAGTGAGATAGAAAAAAGATCTCTTGTTGTGTTCATTTGACCAAGCTCTGATCCCACCACATTTACTATGCATCTAAATTAGGTTACATTTCTCAGCACCTACTCCTTGCATGAAAGTTTATGCCTTTAAATTACTCAGCCAATTACAGCCAGAATAAACAGTGGGTAACTGAAACTGAACCACATGGTTTGCTGGGACAGTGTACAATGCAACTTGCAGCATGAAAATGATAAAGTTGCTGGTGTTATACTCTTAAAGTAGTAAAAAATATGGAAAACCAGTTTCTTCTTGTAGAACTTAACTTGGAAATGGAAATGTCACCTTTTTGCACAAATACACAGCAGCTTCCTGTTGAAAACACGATAAGAAAAGAGTACTGACTCCAAACTCCTGTTGAAAGGCTATCTTCACCAGTCCTCTTTCAAATTTTCCAGGAGCTCTCTCCTGATGCAGAAGAGTTAATGTCTGCCTGATGGCCTACAAGGTCCCAGATGGTTTATATCACCCAGGCATTCAGTGCATTTCCTTTGAGGGTCTATCTTTCTAACACATTATTCCACTACATCCAGTATCTCGGTGATTTGTATGCTCACTTCCTGACCAGTGCACAAATGGCTGCTTTTCAGATAAGTCTTTCTGAGTAAGGTTTGTGTCCCCCAAGTGTGCACTGTAATTGAAGACACTGTCCACAGGGTGATGGTACTGGGAAGTTTTTAGGAAGCTCTGAGAAGTGAGGGAGGTCCTTGGGTCATTAGGGGTCAGCCCTAGGAAAGTCTTCTTTGAGCACTTTTACAAAGCAACAACTCATATCCTATCCTATAGTCTCCACCTGCTTTGTTGGCTGATACCAGTCATCACCACTGGAAAAGTTTTTGTTTTCTTTCTGTGTCAACTTTAGTTTGTAAAGTATACATGGACTCAAGTTTGTCTGATTTGTCATGACCATATGCTTAGAATCCAGAAGAGTGTCTGGCTAGGGTAAAGATTCTATATGTGTCTGGTGCAAAAATTATAGGAAAGTGTAAGGGTCTCTGAATGATCATAGCACTCTTGACACTAGAAAACAAAGACAGGATTTGCCTGACCAGATATCAAGACTTAATGGAAAACTCTGTTTCTTTGGGCAATATGGTACTGGTGCAAACACAGAAAATTGGCCAATGGGACAGAATAGGGGATGCCAGAATAGATGATTGTGTATCTGGATACAATATGCAACCAAGGTGGTGTTGCCTGTCATGGAGATGGTGGACTCTTTGATAAAGAAGGCTGGGAAAGCTGGTTATAAATGAGGAGGTGGCAGTATCCTCCCTTATGTGTACATAAAACTCAATTCCAGATGTTCTGAAAGCAAAACAAAAAAGTACATATATGATAAATTATAATATCTTCATATCCTTGGTATAGAAGAGAATTTCTTAATATGGTAGAAAGTGTATTATCTACAAAGGAAATAAATGAGAATATTGCCTGCTTTAAAACAAGCACTTCCATTGACCAAAAGAAACTACACAGAGTTGAATAAAAATAAAAGATAGAACAAAACTATTTATATATAAACAACAAATATTTAGTGTTCAGAACATAAGACTACACCTTAGCAATCCTTAATAATAAAGACAAAACACCTTGAAAAGTGAGAAAAATAGTAGAACAGAAATTTTACAAGATAGAAAATTTAAATGTGCCCAAATATATTATTAATATAGAAATGCAAATTAAAGCAAACATAAGAGCCAGCCAAATTGCTCAGCAGATTAAAG
>NW_004524645.1:9269428-9282263 GCF_000260255.1 Octodon degus
TATACATATATATACATGTATATATATAAAGCAAACATGATGTCTCTTACATGCACATTTCAACAAAATTAAAGGCTGTAGTTTCAGATATTTTCAAGGATGTGGAGTAATCAGAATTCTCTTGCATCACTGTTAGGAAGATGAGTTGGCACAGCTATATTGGGAGTAGAGCTTGGTCATGCCTAGTAAAACAGACACAGTTCTATGACCAGTGACTCTACTTCTCTGTGTACACACTAAAGAAACTCACATGAATGTGCTGTAAGAACAACTTAGGAGAATATTTGATACTGAAATAGTCATATAATTCTTATGTTAGTCAGATTTGTGTTACTACAATGGAATCACTGAGGAAGCAACTTTATACAGAGCAAAAGCTTATTTAGATGGCAGTTTGGCAGTTTCAGGGACACTTACAACAGCTCTCTTCTAGTGAGGATTTTATAGCAAATGGTGGAAGGCAATCACAATAACTTGAAGTAAAATGAGCAGTCACATTTCAAGGCAGGAAGTAGAAAGAGAAAATGGTCAGGGCCCAACTCAAGAAGTCCCAAGAGCTACCTGCCAAGCATACTCCCAGTGACCCAAGGAGCTACCCCATCTTCCAAGCATTCCATGGCCCTTCCCAAGCAACTTGCCTTCAAACGCAATGGTCATTTGCGGGGATATAAACCATACAGAAGCCATAAGAACCTTAAAGAAGAAACAATCCAAATGTTCATGCACAGCATAATCAATGAGAAAATTATAGACAATGAAATATTCTATAGCATGGAAGTTGATGGGAGAAAATTATACTTGATGAAACGCATAAATAAAATGTTGATTCAAAAATCAAATCACAAAAGAAAACATTCTATGTGGATTAAATTAAGTTCAAAAAAGTCAAAATAAACATATTTAATTTAGGGACACATATATGCTTAGACATATGAAGAAAAGAAATTACTACAAAACTCAGGCTAATGGTTAATCCTCATGGATGGGTATCTAAACTAGAATTCATTCTGTATGTTTAGGTATAAATCAACAAAACTGAAGCTGAGTAGGTCTGCTGCTCATTGGTTCCATTTTGGGGTATCTACCCTGTAAGGTCTAGAAAATCTCTTGAATGTGTACACCAAGGGAGAGATTAAAAAATCTTCTTATCTATGTTATTTGTAGTTACAAACTACTAGTGATGATGCAATTGCCTGCTAACAGGAAAACAAATAGTTATTGGTATTCACCCAATAAGAATTAATGACCTAGTGTTAGGCATACAAACTTGGACAACTTTCCTGACATAGTACTGAGAGAAAATACAAGAGGTAGAATATATGAACTTGTTCTCATGTGTACAAAGTTCAAAACTAAACACAATACTACACAGAGTCATGCTTCCTGATGTAGTAACTACTGGCCACTTGTAGCTACCAAGCACTTGAATTGTGGATGACCCAAATTAAGGTTCTCTGTGCATTTAAAATAAAAACAAGACTTCAACACATTACTATGAAAAAAATAATGTAAAATGTCCCATTAATAATTTTTGTAGTCACTACATGATAAAATGCTAATGACAATAGATACTTTCTAGGGCAGGAATCAATAAACATTTTCTGTAAAAGACCAGAGAGAGCATTTTAGGTATTATGTGCCAAAATAATAGAACAGAAATTTCTACTGTTGAAACTACTGAGCTCTGTCATTTAGGAAAAAATTCTGCCACAGACTACAAGAAAATTAATTGCACAGCTGCATTCCAATAAAACCTTATTTATAAAAAGATGATAGGCTAAATTTGGACCACAGGCTATAGTTTGTTAATGCTTGCATTAAAGCAAGAAGAGGAAAAGGCCGAGACTAAGCCCTATAGAATACCAACCATGAGGAAACTGTAAATGGGTAAGATATGGGAATCTTGTCTCCCCTGGGGAAGAAAAATTAGCTCTAGCAATAAGCATGCACAAAAGACGTTTAATCATTTGCATTTCAATATTAAGGAGATATTCGGTGAACATGTTCTTGCTAAGTTACCTACCTATTGCTCATTTTCCCAGGTTTTGGTACAATATTACTTTTGGAAATTTACTGATCTAATTTACTCTTTTATCCCTTAAAGGCTCAGCTAACTATGGGTGGGAAATGAGTTAACTTCCAGAACATCTGAGCTGTGGAAGAGAAGGCTGACTTGGCAGGAAGTGTCATGGCTTCCTTGCTTCTCCCACTGGAGGGATGTGCCTTCAGCTCAGACTTCTGTCTATAAACTACTCTTCCCAACAGAGGGGGAACACAATAAAACTCACTCCTCTGCAGGTCAGCAGAGGACATGATGAATGTCAGAAGCATCTAGCCACAGACTGGGAAGCTCAAACTAAGAAAGCTACAGAGAACTGTGTGGGAAATAAAAGCCCACAGCAGGCTTTCTGGCATGGATTCAACAGATACTAGATGGAGCAGTTGTGTTAGAAATCATCTGACAATATAAGCCTCAGATTTACAGTAAAAAGATCAACGATTTTCCATTAATTTTAGTAAGAAATGTTAATTTCAAAAATAAGGAACTCCACAAGGACCCCATGGGATTAAATGAAATAATGGAGGACTGAGATTGGCAAACTAAGCCTCGAGGACTATATCCAGCCTATGCCATTATGAAAATGAGCTTTTATTGGAAAACAGCCACACCTGCTTACTCATTTACCATCCAAGGTGACTTTCTCTATATAATGGTATAGTGGAGCAGTAATAGAAACATTATGGGTCACAAGGCCTAAAATATTTGCTGTCTGAACCTTTATATGAAAAGTTTCCTAGCCTCTTATGTAGGACATTCAAAGAGAATCAACGGATTAGTTCAAGAGCAAGAAGGAAAGAGCTCCAAATTAGGATAATCTCTCAGCCTCATCTGAGCAGAGACCGATACCAATCCTTACAAAAGAAAGAAGGGAAAAAGATATTTATGCATATATGCAGGATAATTTGGATAATTATATTGCCAATTTCTACCAGTCTTTTGAAAAGAGTAGTTAGTGCCAATTTTTTTCCTTTTTATTCTTACTTTTTCTTTTTAATTTCTTATGACTTTTTATTGTTTTGTTTTGTTTTTTAACCATTGTTGCACTTTTATATCTGGAAACCTAAACAACTAGTTTGAAGATAACATCATGCAATACAGCAACCATTTTTCAATGCCTATTACTTTGTTTAGTGAAATTTTGTATTGTTTCTAATGCTTTTTTTTACTATTTGTATTCTTTAAAAAAAACCATTCCTTAAGTGAAAAATAATAAAAAATAACAAAATCCCACTATTTATCAACATGTAATTTTTTAAACAAACATTCATAGGTAAATTGTATAAACATCTTGTTTTGTAAGTTTGGAACAAAAAAAATTCCAGCTAATCATTCTGATATTTTTATAACATAAATATATATGCAGGTGGCAAGGTGAGGGAAATAGCTTGGAGGATTAAGTGCCTGCCTAGCAAGCACAAGGTTCTGAGTTCAATCTCTGGTACCAAACAAACAAGCAAACAAACTTTCTAACTACTCTAAGCAACATTACTATCTGCAATATTAAATAGCTGCAGTTCTAATTCACATTTTCTCTTCCATTTCACCCTCCTTCTTCCACAATAAAAGTCAAAAGATGAGCTCAGTCTGGTAATTCACTATTCATTAAAATAGTAATACCTGGGGAAAAGTTCAAATGATTCCCCACATTACTTATTGTGTTGTTTCAAAATATTTTAATATATATGTTAATTTGTTTCATTTATGCTACTAATTTCTTTTAGTTCATTGAAAAGAGTTTTTGGCTAATATCTGTTTCATTCATTATAAGAATCCTTTTATGTAAATGTCTTATACTCTAAGAAACTACTTTGAAAATAATTACACACCATGTATTTACTATGTTTATTCTTATTATTTTGTTATGAAATTTTGTTTTATTTTTTCATAAAATAAAAAAGTAAATAAAAATATATTAAAGCATTACTGCTTACAGGATGATTTAATGCAGAGAAACAAATATCAAAAGATTTGCTTTATATAATTTACTCTACAACCAAATAGGTTCAAATTTTTAACCCACAGTTATTCATAATATTATAGTTTTTCTAATTATGACCCACACAGGTTTGCTTATCTTTGTTAAAATGGAAGCTCCTTAATGTCTGGAACAGTGGTTTAAATCTTTGTTATTTCTTCTTCAGAAGCTATGAAAAAAGATGGTTTTAATTTCACCAAGTCATTGTTACATAATTTATAAACACAAACATTTCCCAGGGGTTAAATCACCTTATCATTTTAAGCACTGACTGGATGGAATAAAGAAGAACATACATACACCACCACCACCACCATCATCATACATTATTTAAACCTAATCTCAGAAATCTAGCCAAGGAAAAGGGCAGGAACCACACAATAATGGCAAAAATATGAATCCAAGAAAGTGGACTACTTTAATAAAAGGAAGAAAGGATAACTATTGAGTGGGAATATGAGGGATGAAGGGAAAAAGATTACTTATTTTTTATATGAGAAGACAACTGAGCTGGAGAGTATCAGCCTATCCCCAAAGTTAAAGGAGACAACACAGCAAGTTAGCTAAGGCAGGACAGAGCAAACAGATGCTCCCAAATTTTAACTATCTAGTAGAAAAAAAAGTTAAGAAAAACTGTTACATATAGCAGATAATGTAAAGTTATAGCAACCCTACTTAATCCAAAGCCAGTTTCTTATTCTTTCTTTCAGAAAAAAAATGATCTGTGAACTAAAGAATATAAATTAGTATTAATAAATTAAAATGAGCTGAACATCATGGTGTACCTGTGCAATCACAGGTCAAGAGACTGAGTGAGAAGGGTCATTCTGAGTTGAGGGCAAGCTTGAACTACACAGCAAGACCCTCTCAAAAAACAAAACAAAAAATAAACTAAAGAAATATATTGGCAGACAAAAAAATTAGAGAAAAAGAAGGGCTGCAAGGACAGCCAGCATTGTGGCCCTAGCCTTTCAAGGTCAGTGAGGACTCAGGACATAGGAGAACCTGTAGTGTAATGTCATGTAACTCAGTTGTGTCCCAAATTTTCTGATCAAGGAGATTATGGGGCCAAAGAGGAAAGTGATCGATGATGTAGAGTGTGCCTAAGGAGAGTCACATAGGGAGAAGACATTCTCTCAGGCTTTCACAGAGAGCACATTGACCAAGCAATGGCCATGACTCATCCACATGGGTGACACTGACAAAAGATCTACAAACTGCGGTACAGGGTTTCAGAATAAATCCTGAGGGAATTTGACTGACCTTGTCAGATACAAATGTTACATTACTTGTGATATAGATCTGCTTTATTTTGGTTTTAACCATCCAGCAGAAAAGAATAAAAATGAAGTATAAAAAGTAAAGCCATATTAGTATGCTGACCTGTAAAAGGCTCAAATATTGGCAAGTACACCAAACGGTAGCAATTCCTTTTTATTCTAAGCTCTTTGGCTCGAACAAGTTATATCCCAGGATTCCTGAAAAACTTGGCCATGAGATTATATTTACTAAGTTTGAAGGATCATAAAGTAGATGAAAGTTGTTTAAGCATGAACAGACCCAGTTGTCCTAACTCTTAAAGGAGTAAAGACTATAGACTAATGAGAAATTGGTAGAAAAAGTCCTAGAGTAGCTTATTAAGGATTATTTCTGAGGATTAAAACTAAAGTATGCTCATGAGAGGAAAAGATTCTCCTGGGACCAGTAACATCTAGCCATTTTCTTGACATTTCTGCTGGGGATGTTTGAGTAGTAGATCAAAGAATGTGATAGACAGAAAGAATCTGAATATTACCAAGCTTATTAACAAAGCCTGTACAAATGTCCCTGGTGATTGAATGAGAGTTGGATAGATTTTTGAAGGTTAAGCATCCTTACCTCATAGAATCTTATTGCTGGGTCAAGTCAACCTTATCTCTGACTATTCAACATAATATTGATTATGGATTCAGAAGTGAATATAGATGGTATGCTGATCAACTATGTAAATGAAGGGAATCTGAGTATGTTAAGTAATACACTAGATGGCATAATCCAGATCCAAAAAAGCTTTAAAAGCCTAGATTTCCAACTGTTTCATTGCATGGCCACTATCTCCTTAATCTTCACATCCCTACTGTCTATGTAACTTAGTGCATGACCCTAAATTCCAAGTGAATGTCTTATGAATGGACAAATGAATGAAAGGCTAAACACAAAAGTGAAAGAAAAGCTCTAAGAGTATAAAGTTAATCGTGGAAGTTAATAGTTGACTGCCAAAAGATGTTCTCCCCTATTACATAAAAATAGACTTGAGGTTGAGCACATGATTGTTCAGCTTGACTATATTTTCCAGGCACATTTGCAGTCAGGTATGGTCATGTGACTAAGTTCTACTGCCAGGTCTGTCTTAAGATATTGAGGTGCCTCTTACTCATTCTCTTTCCCAAGAGAGGAAACTGGCACAGACCTGAGAGTGGCCCAGCAGCAAGGATGCATATGAAGACAGTGCCCTGGAAGAATGACTGAGCACTTGAGGGAAGGAAGCTGGATGACTGTATGCGACGAAGCTTCTCTGATGACATAGTCTGCCCACATCCAGTTCAGGTCTTATAAAATACAAGCCACCATATGGTGAAATTCTTTGTTATGCTTGCTTAGTCTCCATTCTACCATGAGGTTCAAGGTGAGTTTGTCCAGCTAATGAGCAATGAAGCAGAGGTAAATGGCATGGAGTGCCCTTTTTTTTTGAAAGAAAAATCTAATGGCTTCAGAAATACAAAATAGGGAAAATCTAGCCCAACAGCCCCATATGCAAAGAAAGCTTCAAGATTTTTTGGTTGATGACAAGATAAATATAACCCAATAGTGTGCCATTATTAGGGGAGGTAGGGAGTAAATACAGGTCTAGAACTGCACCTTGGAGAATGAGGGTGATGATGGCCAAACTGAAATCTGTGCTGACTCTGGCTAGTAATATTTAGCTCACAGTGCAAACTCCTGCTTCTTCAATAGACTTAAATACCCTGTGGAATTGTATTATACCTTACTTAGTAGTCTGTGGGTACAAGCAAATTCAGTTACAACTTTTATCTTTGCCTACAATTCTCAGGTGCACTGTATCTAGGTCAGACAATCTGGATGCCTCTAACAAAATGTAATCACAGGAGATAAACCAGGATGGTGAACAAATTTAAAATTATGCCCCATGAGGCGTATTTGTTGGAACTGAGTGGGAAAAGAATGACTCCCCACAATGAAGCAGAACCTCAGGGGGACAAAATAGTAGATGACTTCAAATATTTGTGGAGATCTCACAAGGAAGAGAAAAGAAATGTATTCTAAATGACATCTGAAAATCCTGAACTTTAAATGGCATAAAAACAAGCAGTAGCCCATATAATCCTAATGTGTAAACACCGAGGTTTAATAAGTAATTAATTGATTCCCATTTAGATTTGCAGAATTCTTCCCTTTATATATAAGGAGATTCAATTTAGTGCTCTTTTGATATGATTTTGTTCTATACATTTAACATTTTTTATTTGCAAAACAACCTTGCAGGGGCCAGGGATATGGCTCAGTGGAATAAGTGCTTCCCCGGCAAGCGCAAGGGCCTGAGTTCAGTCCCTGGTTCCGCAAAAAAAAAAAAAAAAAAAAGTGAACAACCTTACAAAAATTCCCTGAATTTCGCAGTTCCCTGGCATAGCACAGTTAGCAAAGATAACATGAGGTGAGTTTAATAAAGGATCTGGTGAGAAAAATGCACAAGGGAACTGGCAAACCACAAGAAAAGAAATATCTAGGTGCTAGTAACAAGAAATGAAGGGCCATGGGGAAGGGACTAACTGGACCCTGTAGACAGTGAGGGCTGAGAACTGAGTGAATTTGGCTACATATCAAGGGCTACAGACTATGATGTCCCTACCGGAAGAAGCCAGGGGAATAATACAATGAACCTATTCCACTCCTGGAACTCTGCCCCAGCTTCCCATTGGACAGGGCTTCTGTGCTTGGCAGTCTTTTTAGTAGAAAGGGTGCAGAACTGTTTTCAGGAATAAGCAGAAGCCAGTAAGGAAATGTACTGTAACCTGGATTTTTTCCTCTATCAAACAGTCTGTCATACAGCTTCACATTTTGTTCCATATGCAAGCAATATTAAAGGAATCTCAGCACAGTCTCCAAAGCAAGTAGTGTGAGCTGATCTGAAATGAGAATGAAAACTCAGCATGGTGGAAGAAAAGCAGGGGTTTTTCATTTCCCTCCATCCACATGAATGAATAATCTCTCTTTTTAAGCACACTGTACAGACCAATATGCTGCTATTATGTACTATACCTATAGTAAGGCAGAGCCAAAAATAAATCTTGCTTTTGTAAAGAATGCCTAAACAATAAGATGTAGATTTCCTTTTTATGAATCTTCAAATGATCCACTAGAAAAGTCTGAATTGATCAGAATTCAAAACACAAATCTAGTTGCATAAAGTTAGAGCCCTTGAGGTGCTGAGTAGATAAGAATAAACTAGAGTAATATTTTCTGGGCTAAACATTTTGTTTGGACTTTGAATTAGGCAAGTGTTCATTCACCATCCTCCTTTGCATAGAAAGAGTACAGCATCTCAGGGTCAATTTTATTTCAACATACCTCTTCTGTGAATAGCCTCTCTGTTATGGTGCATGGTTCCTTTAAAAAGGCCTTAGGCAGATAAACACATTATCAGCCGCTACTGTTGCCCCCCCCATACTTTTCCTTCTCTTTCTTACAGCATTCATCATTTTGTTTCATAATTATTTAAGGTGGTCTGACACCCTTGCTATACTGTGAGCCCCTGAGATGAAGGACCATACTTTATTCATCTTTGCATCCTGCAGTCCCAGGAGCACCTCTGCTGGAGTACACACCCAATGACTACTTGTCAAATAAATAAATAATGGAGCAGCCTTCTCTCCCTTTGAGGGGAGGATTTCTCCAAGTAAAAGAACACCATCCCTCCTGTGCATTCTTCAGTAAAGATAATGGTTTGGGTTTTCTTTTCTTTTTTTCTATTTTGTATTTTTATTTGCATGCACTGCCCAAAGAAATGTAAGATTTGTTCTACTGCATAACTTAGTGGGGGTCAGCATACTTTTTGTTAAAAAGAATCAGATAGAAACTATTTTAGGTTTTACAGGTGGTATGCTCTAATTTCAACTGACAAGTCAAAAGTTTAAAATATGTAACAGCATTGGTATAAATTAAGTGCTGAGAAAATAAACTGGTTAACGCTCAAATCAGAAAATTCAGCTAACCAAGCTACCTAATTCCTTAACATTTCTAAAATAATCAGTTTACGTCTAGGTCATGCATCTCTGAGTGCTCCTTTAAATGCATTGAGTTGACCTGAATTGATTCTTCATTTGCCTTTCCAGAAGCGAGTAGCTTAATGCAGTAGAAATTTATACTCTTCCAGTGCTGGAAGCCGGGAGCCTAAAATCAATGTATCATCCAGACAACACAACCTGTGAGGGCTCTTCCAGTTTCTGGCGGTCACTAGCAACCTTTGGCATTCCTTGGTTTACAGCTGCATTACTGCAGTCTCTGCCTCTGTCATCTTTCGGAACTCATCCCTTTAGGTCTGTCACCGTGTTTCTCTTATACGATCACCAGTGATAATTGGATTAAGGGCCCACGCTGCTCCACTATGACTCATCTCAACTAATTATATCTGCAAGTTAGGACTTACATATATCTTTTTCGGAGATGTAATTCAACACCCAACCTTTTCTAACAGCAGTCACCATAATGCAGCCAACTGTGATGGTGCACACCTGCAATCCAACACCAGGGAAGCTGAGGTAGGAAGATCACCATGAGTTCAAAACCAGCCTAGGCAACATGGTTAGTTCAAGACCAGCCTAGACTACATAGCAAGAGCCTGCCTCAAAAAAGTAGTTACCATGATTTAGTCCCAACAAAATGTATCCATCTGTGTATTGAAGAAAAAATATAATTTTTCATGTAACAATCAGTAGTTCATGCCAAGAGAATAGGACAGCATCAGAACTTCTGCATAATGGATGTTATTTCTGGGAGGAAGAGAAGGAAAGAAAAAGGGATGAATAGGTCTAGGTGCAAATAATAGCACATCCCAATTATACCTGTTTTTAAAAAGGAACTATTAAAGAAAAATATACAAAACATTTACATTAATCAATTCTAAGTTCCTTGCATACACAAATGTTTGTCACATAATCTGTAACCATTGCTGAATTTTGAAACTTTTTAAAAACAAAAACATGACAATTATTGTTAAACAATACAGCAGTGGGTATAAATGACCAAGAGATCATTTCTTCCTCTTCCTACACTCTGATTACTCATATAAGAGGGACTTTACCAGCTGTGATCAGGGTGAGTTTGGTAACCCTTAGCTCCAGCAGCATTGACTTCCAACCTAAATTAATTATGAAAAGAGTTATTCTATGATATGGAAAAACACAACTTTTAAAAAGCTTTAATTGAGGTTGCCATATGCTACCCCCTGTAGTGCTTCTGATACTAGCTCAGGAGTGGTTCTTATATCTGGCTATGCACCATGATCACAGAGAGGAGTTGAAGACACACAAATCACTGGGTCCTCCCATCAGTGTTTCCCATGAGAAGATCTGTGGTCAAGCCTGAGAATCTGTATTTCTAACCAGTTCTTAGATGACTCTGACACTGCTTGTCTGTGGACCTCACTTTAAAAAATTAATAGGATGTGGTGGCACACAGCTGTAATCCCAGCAGTTGGGAGGCTAAGGCAGGAAGATCATTGCAACTTCAAGACCAGCCTGGGCTGCGAAGCTGAAGGCCAGCCTGAACTGCATAGTGAGACCCTGTCTCAAAAAGACAATAAATAGAGAAATAAAGAAATAGAATCACTGAAGTAAATAAAAAGTGAAAAAAAGAAAAGCTTAAATTAAACCAAGGTCAATTTTTATGTGGACAATTTATAACTGATAAACTTTTAAATCAGTGGCAGAGTCACTTCATATATTTAGAGAAGACAATACTGATTTATCAGAATGTCAATTAATTTATTGGGTACCACATAGGTCCAAGCAAAAGAGTTCCATTTAGGGTTAAAAATACCAAGTGTTGGGTTTTTTATTATAAATGCGCAATTTACCTACAAAGATGTATATGATATGCAATACAAACAATAAAGCCGTGCCTAGTGTCCTATTTCATTGACATATACAGAAAATCCCAGTTTTGTATTTTGTAGCCTTGAGCGCTACTGCCCATAATGACTTCTCCCACTTAATCCCACCTGAGCCAATATCATTTACCTTGTGCACCTGCCACCCCATGCTGCCCCTTCTAACTCACACCTGCCAACATTTCCAGATGTTCTTGTTTTATATTTTGCTATTGCTTTCCTCAAGTCCCTTACCATTATTCAAATTACTGCAATAGACAAACTTTGCTAATGCTCTCCAAAAGGAAACATCTTGCTCTTTGAGACATTTCAAAGATTCCAGTTTTATAATTTGTATTTTACTGCATGTGTATTCTCAAAATCATTTGATGGTTACACCATCATAAATTTATCTTTTGGCTTTTCATTGTAACCCAAAAATCTTATAGGGTACCATGTTTGAAAATCCTGGGGTAAAATATAAACCAAATGATCATCTACCTTTAAAATGCAATTTTTACCATGTTAACTTATCAAATGTATCCAGAGTTCCCCCCAAAAGAACAAAACCAAATTGAAAAGCAGGTATTGTCGATTTTTCCTGTCGTAAAATCCAATGCAACTAAAACTCTTAGCAAATTAAACAGTATGAGATGATGAAGAAAAAAAGTAGTAAAAGCCTTCATCAAGGCTCCTCACCTTCAATAAAAGAGGAATAAATCCTTTTATAACAGCCACTTCTTTTCCCAGAGCATGGATTCTGAATGTTCAAGGAAACACAACATAGCAACAGCTTGCTGAAAATTACTGTAGTTTAACAAAATTATAGATTGTATAGGTAACCCCAGGATCTAATTCAACAAAATAATTTCCACATTAATTCAAGAACTTTTCCCTCTGATTATTGAATGTAGGCTTCAGATTGTCAGGAAAAAACTGTTATCCAACAGTCCTAGGTTTCAAAGCACTGTGGTTAACATAGAGAAAGCTGCTTTTGTAAAGGAAGTTATAGTCTACAATCTCAGTCAGTTTATCTAAAAAATGATCTCCTGATAGCTTACCAAAACTTTGACACAAGCAACTGAGAACTAATAATAATAGTAATATGTTAATCTCAGTTAATGGAACAAGTCATTGTACCTAAAGCCATTTTCCATTTCAAAGAAGACTAAGCAGAACATTTTTTCTGATTATTTTTCCAATACTATCTCTAGCATATGGCTATGGTGAGTACTAGGTACTGGCTTGGTTAAGTCTATTCCAACGTCCACCTTTCTGTGCCTTTCTGAATTCCAGAGACTTGAAAGTAACGAGCTTTATTTTGCAAACTCCCTTATGGCTAGGCCTGTGGATGAAATACACATGCTGTAAAACCGACACACTCACCTAATACTTGAGCCTTGTTGTATAGAAAGAAAGACCAGGAATGAGAAATTTGTTTGCTGGGTGAAAATTATAGCTGAACAGTCTAGTTCCAATGACAGTGACAGAGACTGGGCCTTGCTGAGATGGCAGAAGTAGCTTCCCTATCATACCAGAGGTACTACAGCTCTTGAACCTTCACTTTACATGCTGGATTGAAGTTGCAAGACACAAAATTTACATTAAAATTCATCTGTCTTGGGAGTGATGTTTCACGCCTCTAATCCAAGCA
>NW_004524645.1:9289368-9311934 GCF_000260255.1 Octodon degus
TCTGGCTTAGGTCTGGCTGCTGTGCTCAGCTCCTTCCCGCTGCGGACCTGGGCTAGGACTGGGTCTAGGGGTTCCCGGAACTCGGCAGAAATTCCTACTTGGCGGTAGGGGTGGGTCAGGTAAGGTGGAGTGGTGGGGGGCGGCCCGAGGGGGTGGGAGAGGGTCCTGCCCACACTGCGCCTGGGCTGGGACTGGTCCCCCGGTGCAGGGTAGCAGGAAGCTCTCCACACACTCACCGGATCTGGGCTAGGACTGGGTCTGGGGGTTCCTGGAAGTCAGCAGAAATTCCTACTCGGCAGGAGGGGTGGGGACGAAGGGCGGAGTGGTGGGGGGCAGCCCGAGGGGGCGGGAGAGGGTCCGGCCCACGCTGCGCCTGGGCTGGGACTGGTCCCGCCGGCGCAGAGTAGCAGGAATCTCTCCACACACTCCAACTGTATTTATATTCACACAGTGAAAAAGCTGAAAAAATAATTACGAAAGAAAATAATCCCAATTATAGCACTGAAAGAGTAAAATACTTAGGAATAAACTTAACCAAAAAAGGCAAAAAATTGTACAGTGAGAACTATAATATATTATCAAAAGACATTAAAGATACAAATAAATGGAAAGTTATGCCATATATTGTTTAAATGTAAAGTTATCTCATGCATTGTTTAAATGTTTATATTACCTAATGCACCCTACTAATACAATCCCCGTTGAAAATCCCAACAACATTTTATGGAAGTAAAAAAAGCTAAAATTCAAATGGAATATCAAAGCACTTGACACAGATAAAACAGTCTCACAAGGGAAGAAACCTGAAGGCTCTTCCTTCACTGCCTCATTTTAAAACATATTGCAAAGCAACAGTTAAGAAAATAGTATGGTATTGGCGAGAGACATGTACACCAACATAATACAGAGACCTTCATGTATATGATCTTCAACAAGGTATAGAAATACACAACAGGAAAAATATAACTTATTCTTCAACACAATGTTGTGAAAACTGGGAATCCACATGGAAAGAATGGAGAGGAATGTTTATATCATGTAAAAATTAACTGAAGATGCATTAAAGACCTGAAACTATAAAACTTCTACAAGAAAACAATGGAGAAAGCTTTGTGGTGTTAGATGGATCGCAATCTCTTGGCTATGATGAAAGACACACAGGCTACAAAAATAAACACACATAAATGTGATTGTATCAAACTGTAAACTTGCATGTAGCAAGCAATAGAGGGAAATGACAACTTGTGGGATGGGAGAAAATGTTTGCAAACCTTAACATGGATTAAGGGTTAATACACAGGATATGTAAAGTACACCTACAACTCAATAACCAAAAAAGGACAATTTAAATATGCAAAGGTACACAGTATAGCTCAGACAATTGTACTGCTGATTTCTGCTAGTCTATTGAAAAGACCAGTTAATGCTTAAGTTTTTTCTCTCTTCTTTTTAAGCTGTTTGGTCAATTTTTCATGTTTTCTTGTGGTAATCTGTGCAACTAATTTGAAGACAACAATATGCACTGTAACAACCATTGTTGAATTCCTGTCATTTTTAGTGAAATTCTTTATTGTTTCTATTCTTTTTACTATTTATTATTCTCTTTAAGAAAATAAAAAGGGTCTGAAGAAATATTTCACTAAAGATATTCAAACTGCCCAAAATGGACAAAAAGATGTTCAATAACACTAGTCATCAGAAAACTGCAAAGCAAAACTATAGTGCAATATGATCTCACACCCACCAGAATGGACACTTTCTGAAAAATAATATTGTTTATTTTATAAAAAGGCAAAATGGAAGTTCATAACAAGATAATGGAAAAATAACAATAATTAATACATTGCATTTTGTTAACTTTAGTTACCTAGAGTAAAAGATATAGGCATAAAAATTTTCCAAAAAATATTAGCACAAAGCTTCCTTTTTTATGAACTAAGAGACACTGATAACTAACTTGCATTTTTTCTCCCTTTTCCCTTCCTTCCTTTTTCCTTTCCCCCATCCTATTTCCTTTTTTCTGTTAAACACATCTCATTTCACAATATATTTTGGGTATTTTAGTCCATGCTGACTCTTTCAATTTCTCACACCAGGGAGAGAATATAATGTTTACACATATGAGTCTGATTTATTTCACTTATAAGTATGGCCTCAAGTTGCATCCATTTAACAATAAAAGTCTCGAGCTGATACTTTTTATGGCTGAGTAGTGCTCCATTATATAAAATAGCACATCTTTTTTATACATTCATTTGTTGATGGGCATTTGAGTTGTTTCCAAGATTTAGCTATTACAATTTGTGTTTCCATAGACATGGGTGCCCATATATCACTGTGGTTAGAGGTTTTTAATTCTTCTAGGAAGATACCCAGAAGGGGAATAGCTGGGTTGAATGGGATCTCTAATCTTAGCTTTGTGAGAAAACTCCACACTGATTTCCACAGTGGTTGCACCAGCCAACACTTCCATCAAAAGTGGAAAAGTGTTTCTTCTACCCCACAGTCCCTCCAGCATTTGTTATTGGTTGATTTCTTCATGATAGCCATTTATTCTTGGAGTGAGGTATAATCTCAGTGTTGCTTTAATTTAGATTTATTAAATGACCAATGATGTTGAACATTTTTTCATATATTTATTTGCCATTTATATTTCTTTATCTGCGAAATGTGTATTCATTTCAGATGCCTATTTTTGGATTGGGTCTTTGATTTGCAGGGTCTGAGTGTTTTCAACTCCTTGTGTGTTCTAGATGTAAATCTTTGTCTAGGGAACAATCCACAAGTTATTTATGAATTATTATAATTTTCAATATACAGGTTGTTATTTCCCTTGCTAGGTTCATTCCTAAGCATTACATTTTTTGATGTTATTGTGAAGGGAGTGGTTTACTTAATTTCACTCTCAGTGAGTTTGTTGTTTGTGTACCGGAATGCTACTGATATTTGGATGTTGACTTCGGAACCATCTGTGCTACTAAACTTGGTTATTAAATCTAGAAGTCTTCTTGTGGAATTTTTGGGGTCTTCTATGTAGAGTATTATTTCATCTGTGTAATGATAATTTAAATTCTTCTTTTCCAAATCCTATGCTTTTATTTCTTTTTCTTATTTATTTGCTCATGGTAGTGATCTCAGAACTATATTGCATAGGAGTGGCGACAGTGGACATCCTTGACTTGTTACTGATAGTAGAGTGAAAGGGTTTCAGATTTTATCTGTTTAGTATGATGTTGGCTGTTGACTTATAATAGATGGCTCTTATCAGATTGAGGTAAAAACAATCTGTTCCAATTTTCTCTAAGGTTTTCATAATGTCATAATGAATAACTGTTAGACTTCTTCAAAAGATTTTTTTGCATCTATTGAGATCGTGTGATTTTTCTCATTGAATCTTTTGATGTGGCATATTGCATTTATTGATTTCTACATGTTGAACCATCCTTCAATTCCTGGGATGAATCCCATTTGGTCATGGTGTATAATCTTCCAGATGATTTGCTGCATTCTTTCTGATAACATCTTATTGAGGATGTTTGAATTTTTGTTCTTGAGGGAGATTGGCTTGTAATTTTCTTTTTTGGTTGTGTCTTTCTCTAGCTTTGGGATCAGGGTAATATTTGCCTACAAGAATGACTTAGGAGGGATAGTTTCCCTTTTGAATTCATCTAAAAGTTTAAGGAGTCTAGGCATTAAACCTTCTCTAAATTTCTTGTAGAATTCATCAGTAACTCCATCAGGACCTGGGCTTTTCTTTGTTGATAAATTTTTAATTACATTTTTAATTTTATTAACTGATACTGAGTTGCTCAGAATTTTTATATTTTCTTGTCTCAGCTTTAATAATTTATACATGTCTTAGAATCTGTCCATTTCATCTGTGTTTTATAACTTATGAGAGTAAAGATTTTCAAAATAGATATTGATAACCTTCTAAATTTCCAAAGAATATGTAGTGATTTTACCCTTTACATTATTCAGTGCATACATTTGAGACTTTTCTTTCCTTTATTTGATAAGGTTGATTAAGAGTTTATCAATTTTGAGGGCCAGGAATATGGCTCAGTAGAATAAGCACTTCCTTGGCAAGTACAAGGGCCTGAGTTCAATCCCCAGTTCCTCCAAAAAAAATAAAAAATAAAAAATAAGAGTTTATCAATTGTATTTATTGTTTCAAAGAACAACCCTTTGAATCATTAACTCTTTGCATTATTTTAGTCTCTATTGTATTAATTTCTTCTCTGATCTTTACTACTTTCTCTCTTGTGTCAACATTGGGCTTGACTTGCTTTTCTTTTTCCAGAACCTTGAGATGCAACCTCAGGTTGTTTATTTGTGCTTATTCTGTTTCCCAATGTGAGAACTCACTGCTAAAAATGTGTCTTAGGACTGCTTTCATTACATTCCACACATTCCAATATGTTGTATCTGCATTTTTATTTAATTGTGGATATCATTTAATTTCTTTTTTAATTTCATCTGTGACCTATTTGTGGTTCAAGAGAGTGACATTCAATTTCTGAGTGGATTTTTGCAGTTTCTTCTGCCATCAATTTCCAATTTCATTGCACTATGGACCAATAACATATATGAGATAATTTCAGTTCCTTTGCATTTACTTAAGTATTTTCTGTGAGATATAGTCTATTTAGAGAATTTCCATGTGCAACTGAAAAAAAAGTTTATTCCGACGTTGTTGCATAGAACATTCTGTAAATATCTACTAAATCTATTTGTTCACAGGGTTGGTTCAGTTCTGATATTTCTTTGCTCATTTTTTGTCTAGTTGATTTAATTCTTATGACAATGAGGTATTAAGTTCCCTTTTTACAACTGTGTTATCACTTATTTGATTTTTCATGTCTATTAATATTTGTCTTTTATAGTTGGGTTATCCCACATTTAGTGTATGCATATTTTTTATTTTTATATTTTCTTCTTGAAATTTTCCCATAACAAGCACATAATGACCTTTTTTATCTCTTTTGATCTTTCTTAGTTTGGAGTACACATTGTCTGCAAACAGAATAGCTACCCTGCTTTTTTCTGGGTTCCTGTTTCATGAAGTACTGTTTTCCATCCTTTCACTTTCAGTCTAAGAATTTCTTTTTGAGTTAAATATGTTTCTTATGTACTACATAGTTTTGGATCTTCTTTCTTTTTAAAAATTTTATTAGGGATGGCAAGATAGCTCAATGGACTAAGCGCCTGCTTAGGCAAATGCAGAGACTGGGGCTTGATCCCTAGTACCACATGCTATGCTGGCCCAGCCCCAAGGGTGTGCTGAGACAGAGATGGAGACTGGGCGTGGTGGTACATGGCTATACTCCCAGCTGCTGGGAAAGCTGAAAACAGGAGGATCACTATGAGTCTGAACTGCGTACTGAGACCCTGTACAAAAAAAAAATTATTTATATATTTATTCATTTGGTACAAGATCTCACTACTCATTTTGAACTCATAGTGATCCTCCCGTCTCAGCCTCCCTAGCACTGGGATTACAGGCATGCACCATCATGCCCAGTCTTGCTGGACAGCACAGTGCAACCAGGGTGTCAGGGCCAGCATGGCATGTGATACTGGGGATCAAACTTGGGTCCTCATGCTTGCCAGGATGGCACTTAGATGGTCGAGTTATCTCCTCAGTCCCCTAGATTTTGTTTTTTGATCTGTTCTGCCAGTCTGTTCTTTTGCCTGGCTAGTTGAAGCCATATCAGTTACAACCACCACTGATATGTCTTGGCTTATCTTTGACATGTTATTTTCCTGCTGTTGGTTCCCTGTTTTTCCCCTCTGTTCAATTGCCCTGGCTGGTGGTGTCTTTCTGTCATTCTTGTAATTTTTGTCACTTTCATTCCTATCTAGAATATCTTTCAGTATACTTTGTAAGGTTGGTTTCATAGTTACGAATTTCTTCAGTTTTTCTTTGTCATGGAATTATCTTACTTCTCTATTAATTTCAAAAGATAATTTTGCATGATCCATCAATCTGGGTTGTAAGTTATTTTCTTTCAGAACTGAAATACTTCACTCCAAGCTCTTCTTGACTTGAGAGCTGTTGAGAAGTTGGCCAAGATTTTTATGGGGTTTCCTTTACAGGTAATCTTTTTCTTTTCTCTAACAGCTTTTAATGTTCTTTTCTTGGGGCTGGGGAGATGGCTCAGTAGAATAAGCACTTCCCTGGCAAGTGTGAGTGCCTGAGTTCAATCCCCAGTTCTGCCAAAAAAAAGTTCTTTTCTTGTGTTGAATTTCTGGGATCTTAATTATCACATAGCAAGGGTTGGCAAGGACATACAGAATCAAGTACTGGTGTACTTGCTGAGATTGTAAAATGGTGCAGCTGCTGTAGAAAACAAAAAACTAAAATCAGAAGTGCATATGACCTAACAATCCCATTTTAGGTGTTTTAATACCTAGCACACTCAAAAAGTAAAGTAAAATAATTTTAAAATGTGAGTTGTATTTCCATCTTTCACTCCTCTTTACTTCCTAACTAAGGTGAAAAATTAGAGGTTTGGACTATGATAATGTAGATATGATTAAGGGATTGTTCTGGAGTTCTGAAGAATAAAATGTTCCAGAGCCAGGACTAATGTTCATGCAGTACTGTTGTCTATATTTCTTCTTCTGTTAAATAGCCACACAGTGATTACTTTCATTAGCATTTTTTCTTCCCTCCCCTAGATGAATTTAGTAGTTATATGCATTTGAATATTTGTCTGCTTAGCTATTAATCATGTACATGGTAGAAGGCAGAGTTCCTCCAGCTCCACTATTATGCAAGAGGGAGGAGACTAATGTCAGGCCACTTTGGAAGATCTTGAGTAGTCCATAAGTATGCATAAAGGACTCACACCCTGGAGACAGAACTAAGTCATTTAATGGGTCCCATGGAACACACTGGTTACATTAGTGTTTTCACCTTTTCATGTAGTTGGTCCTTGTCCTTTTTTAATTACCCGAGTGCTCTAATGGATCACACTTCTGGGCAGGATGTCCTGAACTGGGAATGATTTGGCATTTTATGTGATTCAGGTCCTTCTATTTGTGGCTTCAAGAACCCTGGGCATAGTTCTTTCTATGATCAAAGAGAGGTTACTGGCTAGTCTAGCATTCTGGTTGGAGAGGACTGAGCAAAAGAATTGGAAGCTGCAGGTTATCAAACGGCACTGAAAAGGACTTGGTCACACAGTCACACCTAATCCCAAGGTAAACTGGGCTGTAAATTCTAATGTCTTGAGGAAGCAGAGGATGGATTTGAAGGCCTTTCACAATCCATTTCTTAATCTCTACAGTGGAGTAGAATAGTGAGCAAGGGCTAGAATTCTACTTCATATTCGACTACCAAACAAAAGACAGGCTTTTTGTGGTTTCGAAGGGAAAGGGAAATAAAGACATCAAAGGTAATGTGCTATATATATGTACTGAACCCCTAGAACAGATGTAAGTTTTATATACATATGTCAAATGTACATTAATAATTTCTGAAATCATTAAGAAAAATTAATAAAATCACTTTCCCCTTTGAAAATGTTTGCCTGTCATACTGTCATGTTTTCCAAAATGTGTTGCTGAGAACTATGATCGGTTAAGGGGGGATGTGCTAGAAAGATCTTGTGCATCTGGTAAAGGATCTGTCAAGAAACAAATATTAAGAATAAACACTCTAGCTGTGTATGATGGTGCTCACCTATATTTTCAGCACTCAAAAGACTGAAGCAGGAGAATCAGGAGGATCACTGTAAGTTTGAGGCCACCATGGACTACAATGTGAATTCACAATTATCCTGAACTGCATAGCAAAACCCTGTCTCAGAAAATGAAGATAGATAGATAGGTAGATAGACAGATAGATAGATAGATAGATAGATAGATAGATAGATAGATAGATGATAGATAGATAGACAGACACCTTGAGGGTAACTGAAGCACTAAAGATATTTCAGAAATGTCAGATGGTACCTAGTGTGGTGGTGCCTGTCTGTAATCCCAGCACTCAGAAAGCTGAGGCAGGAGGATTGCAGCAAGTTCAAGGTCAGCCTGCGCTACAGAGTGAGCCCCTCTCTCAAAAACAGAAAAAAGAAATGTCAGGGAAATTTGTTGATATGCAACCATATTGAATTTAGCAAAAGCCTTTCTATATTTGTCTAAGTAAATTTGCCCATGCTTTTCATATTTCACTGATATAGCAAATCCATTTTCTAGGAGGACTTGTCAGATTTTACTGATCACATCCAACACATTATTCTAGATGGATTTTTCTCTGGCTTTGTGTTCTTCATTTATCATATCCTATGACATCGTTAAACCCAAGGCCATCATAGAGTTCCCCTTTTCCTGAAAATGAATCATATTTAATGGCTAAGATCTCATTTGGGTAAAAGTAGAAAGCCAAGTAGCTGGTTTACTTTAGTACCAAACCAAGAATGCAATATCTCACCTCAGTCTTTAGTCAGCACTTCCCATGCCCATAATATTGCATGCTCCTAGAAACAAGTGCTACATTGTCTACAACATCCTACAATAGGGTGTTGCACATATGACATAGATCAAAATAACCCAAACAAAAGAATTTCAGTGAAAACAATGTAAATGGAAACAAGAACTAACTCTAAATGAGTATTTGGAAAAACAAAATGCTCTTCGTTGCTTCTCTCTGAGCTGAGTGGGACCTTGTATTGGATAACATCTTCAAATGGGTCAAACCTTATGCATAAAGGAGCTTCTTTGTGGCTACTTTCCAAAAAATCACAGAGAACCCTATTTACTTTTACTGAGGAATGACATGAATACATGTTAGAGGGTGTAGCAAATGAAGTGGCTGTCAGCAATATTTTTGAAAGATTAATCTTTTTTAAAAAATCAAATTGCTTTTTGAATTGGAAGAAAAGAATAATAAATGCGGGCAGAGCCACTGAGGCAATTTGCCTGGATCTCAGAAAGATATTCAATAACCTCTGGCACAGTTCTCTAATGTATAACATAAAATAATTTAAAAATCAACACTAACATTCATACGTGAAAATTAGCCTGGCTGGAGTTAGAGGTACATTATTTGAAAGGCAATGGCATCAAATTTTTATGATTATTAAGGCAGAAAGGAATTCCAAATATTTAGTGAGGCAAGACAAACCATCAAATAAAATTCTATTCTGAACAATAAAAAACCCTTATGGAAAATACATAGGGTTTCTCTTATAAGCCTAAACATATCATCTAAGTCCCATAATATTGTTAACTTTAATGGTTAGTCATTTCTCTTTCACGAAAAGAAATCACCTTACCCATCAATTCAAATTGAAATATCTTAAAATATGTTTTGGAAACTTGTTTGCTGAAACACAGAAGCAATTCCCAAGCTTTGGCAAAGAAGGCTTTTATAACCAGGTTTCAACATTAATACCCATCACACGCTGTCCCTGTCATGTTCTGTAAGCTCTTGTTATCTAAGAATATCCATTATTTCTAGAACAAGCTGTTTACCTTCATCTCTGTCATATTCTGCTTTCTCCACCTCTACTGCTCCTCCTGCCTCCTCTACCTCCATCACCTCCTGCCCCACAGGCTAGCAAAACCTTTCTTATCTTGATTTCACTAAGAACAGGTTCCCATATCATAAAGTGAATAAAACTGTCCTTAATGTTCTGAAGCAGTGTTGGCTCTCCTCTTTGTTCCCCTACAGTCCATGAACCAACATCAGACTCAGCCACACATTGTCACAATGCCATTTCCATACCAACCTTCCCCTCAGGAGCACGAGCTCCCCAACAATGTGGTTCAAACATTTTTGAGTTCCTAGGGTCTTCCCATAAGCCACTGCAAGTGAAATCGATGGACTTACTCATAAATTACTACTGGGGTGCTCTGCCCATAGCCTCCTGCTTCTTTTCAAGGCATATCAGCACAAGACGTGACCATGAGTGCCCACAATGTTTTAGGCTGTTCTGAATATGCCCAGGTTGAAGTTACAGAGCAGGCAAGAGGTGCAGGAGCAGCCTTCCACAATGACACACATGAGTTAGTGGATAAAGACTTTAGTCCTCTCATTCCTCTGATATGGTAAATCTGAGCTGCATGAGTCAGATTAAGCTTGAGTTGTCCTTAGTGGTGTTAATGTGTGAATAACACAGCTGCAAAGACTTCACTCCCTTTTGCTCCTTCTTTCTCTACAGTCACATTCCCTCTCCCCTTCTGTTTCTCAGGACCATCTCCCACATGTGCTACTTGCACTCAAATCTTTTGCTCCAGATTGCTGTTTGGAGGAACCCAAATTAAGAAAACAAAATCTTGAGTTAAAAACACCATGACACTTCAAGGGTATCAGTCCCAGTGTGTATCCTTTTACAGATTATTTGGTTAAAGTTGTTCCTTTTACAAAATCCATCTGTTCAGAGACCAGCTGTCTTAAAATTAAAAATTTTGATTTATTCCTTGGAACAAGAGCAAGTGTTTACATATATTTTATGTATTTTTATAGGGTCTCATTATGCAGCTCAGACTCCTAGTGATCCTCCTGTTTTCAGCCGCAGGTTCTGGTGTTAAAGTCATGTGCCACCACACCCCGTCTTGGTCACTGGCTCAGTGCACTGAGGGGTGGGGCCGGTGTAGTGTGGTACCAGGATTGAACCTCAGTTCTTGTGCATGCCTAAGCAGGCACTTACTCTGCTGAGCTATCTCACTGGCCCATGCTTATAGATTTCTGAACAGAAGTTATGCATAAGAGAGGCAATGTTACAGACAGTTATTGTGTCTGTAACAGACGTATTCAGATGGCTAGCAGATGAAGGGAAAGTAGGCATCTTGTAGTAATTCAGCTATTTCCATAGAGGATCTGATACAGTTCTGCGTCAGGAGAGTTGCTTTGAGAACAACAACAAAAAAAAAGCAGTGTGGAGTTGTAGCTTGGTGTTGGAACACATGCTTAGCATGCTTGAAGCTTTGTGTTCAATCCCCAGCACCACAACATTTTTTAAAAAAGAAAAAGGCAAATATGAGTAATATTGAAGAAAGGCATAGCTCAGTCATTCAATTCTTCCTATAAAGCCCTCACTATTTGCCCAGCAACTGACTTCAACAACAAGCCATGGAGTCTAAAACAGAAGTCAAGGTCTGGACTCCAAGTGAGATTCTGCTAGTGATTTTTCTCAAGTTACTTGGGCTCTGCTGTGACACCTGTGAATCAAGACAGATGAGAGGTGCATGCATTTGCCTGTGAATGACTCCCATATATCTTTCTTTATGGCATGGTAGTACTCTGCTGTGTCTAAATAACACATTTTCTTTACCCACTGCTCTGTTGGTGGACATACTCTATAGACAGATTCCAAAATTTAGCTATTATAAATTGTACTACTACAAACATGGGAATACATGTATCACTGTAACATAATGTCTTCTTCTTTCAGGAAAACACCTAGAGGAGAAATAGCTGAGTCAAGTGGAATTTCTAATTTCATTTTTGGAAGACTCTGCATATTGATTTCCATGGTGGTTGCACCAATTTACACTCCCACCAACAGTAGAGAATGGTACCTTTTCCCCACAGTCACACCAGAATTTCTTATTTTTTAATTTCTTGATGAAAGGCATCCTTTCTAGAATAAAATGGTATCATAAAGTAAGTAAACTCTTCAAGACATAGGCATAAGCAAGAGCTGTCTGAACAGAATCCTAGTGGCAGAAGAAGTAATACTGAGAATCAACAAATGGGATCATATCAAATTAAAAGGTTTCTGCACAACAAAGGAAGAAAGTTTGCTGGCTATAAGATATCTCATATTCAGACAGATAGTTAGGTTAAACCCAACTTTCTGTGTTGTAGGGTAATAAAAAGCTCTTTTCTGGAGGGTTAACAACCTAAGTTTGCAGAACAAAAATTAGAGGAAAAAAAAGGGCTGCAAGGACAGCCAACATTTTGGCCCTAGCCTTTCAAGGTCAGTGAAGACTCAGGACATAAGAGAACCTGTACTGTAACATCATGTAACTCATTAATGTCCCAAATTTTCTGATCAAGGAGATTATGGGGCCACAGACGAAAGTGATTGATGATGTAGAGTGTGCCTAAGGAGAGTCACATGTAGAGAAAACATTCTCTCAGCCTTTCACAGAGAGCAAATTGATCAAGCAATGGCCGTGACTCATCCACATGGCTGACACTGACAAAGGATCTGCAAACTTTGGTACAGGGATCCAGGATAAATCCTGAGGGGACTTGACTGACCTTATCAGATACAAAAGATACACTTCTTGTTATATAGGTCTTATCTTGGTCTTAACCATCCAGAATAAAAGTATAAAAACAAGGTATAAAGCCATATTAATATGCTGAGCTGTGAAAGGCTCAAGTCAACAACTTCTGACATTGTCAGTCCTATGGATAACCCACTACTATTATGAGCTACTGGACTATATTGGATTATTTTGCTGAACTGACACACCTACAATATTTAAATGACAATGGGATACCCATCTCTAACAAAACTAAACAAAAGGGGATACAAAGGAAGGACCATTTTGTATCTGTATATACAAAATAGTTAGGATAGATATACAACTACTTTCTCTTAATTCAATGAAAACAAAGATTTGTACTAATAGTGCTTGGACAGTATATCATGTCTGCATCTTGTACTACAAATAACCACTAAGAAGATAACAATACGCAAAGTATTAATTATTGAGACTGTCCTATTAATTGGTTTTGAAACTCTCATTGCTATCTGTTTCTCAATAAGATTAATTAAAAAATAATTTGCTGGCTATTTTTTGGGCAGAGGATTAACATCTAGAATATATGAAGAACTCAAAAATATTAGACCCTCCCTAAAATAAAAGACCCAATCAAAAAATTAGTAATTAAAATGAATAGACATTTCTCAGAAAAAGTACAAATGATCAACAAATACATGAAAGCTGTCCCTTAGAGAAATGCAGGTTTCTTTTCAGAGTGAAGAGAGTGCTCTGAACTTAATGGTAATAGTTGCACAAGTTTGTATACATACCAACAAACACCAAATTGTAAAGCAAACAAGTGAAATTCATGGTACTTGAATTGTATCTCAATTTTTAAAATTGTATGTTTTATGACTCCATTTTTGTAACATTTTTAAAGTGATGAAATTATAATGATGAAAAGCACATTAGTGATTGGCAAGGATTCGGGTAGAGAGAGGATTTGACTACACTGGAGTGATGCAAGAGCTTCCAGGACAGTGGAACAGTTGTCTTGCTTGGATCTTTATGAATTATAGAAATATACAGGGCTATGAAAGAGGAGAAAGTACAAAATTAAATGAAATCCACTTAAGTTGCAGTCCTCTCTGTTGACTCTGCTCACCTCAGTGAATTTTCCCTCACCATAGCACTCTCTACCAACCTACCCTGTTCCTGCACTTGCTTCTCACTCCCCCAAACATCAAGCCTTCTGCCCAGGCCAGTGAGCCATTCCTCCATGCAGGAATCCCTGTGTCCTTTTCTCAGGTATCCACTTTAGCACCTCAAATACAATTGCCTGCATCCCTGTCTGTAACCCAAAGCAAGGTTACCAAATTAATTAAGGAATGTGCTTCCTTCCTCCTCCAATCCAAGTACAGGGATTGACTCAGACCAAGGATTACTTGAGTAATGGAAAAAATCATAACCTCCCTTTCAAATATTAAAGCATGAAACACCCTAACAAGATGTATCATCTGATTAGTTTCTCCTCCCCACTCTGTAGTGACCCCTTCATTCTTTTGTTGTTGAAACTCAACACAATAGAGTGCAATGTTTATTATGTTATTAGCTGAGGTAAATAAATATGCTCATAAAGACACAAGGACCTGGTAAATCTAGCAAATTGTTTTAGTATGCATCTCGAGTATGAGATGGAAAATTTCAGAGTCACAGACACTGGAAATTGTCCTATAAAAATCTGATGGCTCCTGCTGTCAGAAATTTGTAAAATCAATTTGGCAGCAGAGCTGCAAATGCCCATGGGAATTTATGCATTGCTGATTTTCTTCCTGACATCAAGCCTCCCTGCTCTGTTGGCTCCCACTCAAGACACCCTCTCAATGCAATGACGTGGGTGCTCTCTGTAACACATCCTGCCCTTCCCACCTGCTCGGTACTCTTGAGCACTAATTCAGGTGACAGTGATTTCTGCTTCCTTGATGTTTATGGGAAGATTTTCCCCAAGTCCTTGGAACTTTTGTGATTCTATTATGTTCATTTTAGTAAAGGTAGGCATCACTTAAGAGAGGGGCTCAGTTCTGAGATGTGCACCAGCAGGTCTTGCTGCTGGGCAGTCAACAGATAGTGTACTTACATAGAACCAGATGGGACAGGTCATGCCATAGAGGATCTGGTTTCCAATAAACATTATTTACAAATAGTAGGAAAGGCCCAGAGTGCCTGTGATCCAAGCATTTGGGCGGCTGAGACAAGAGGATCACCATGAATTCAAGGCCAGCCTGAACTGTATAGCAAAAACCTGATTGCTATATAAAAAAACAAAAAAAAAATATACAATTCATCTACAAATGAAAGAATACTCTAATGACAAAATAGACAAAGAAGTTAGTACTTACATTAGACTACAATTCTGCCATAAAGAAGGATAAACTTGAGTCATTTATAGGTAAATAGAAGCACCTCGATACTATAATGTTGAGTGAAATAGATCTGATACACAAGTTTAAGTTTTGCAGTTTCTCTTATATGAGAAATTCAAAGTGTAAGTAAAGAGCAAAATAAAAGATAATAAGAAGTGGGATGGTGTTTTACAAATGGGAACAGAAACAAGAGATGAAGAAGAAAAGAATAGAGAAAAGTGGGATACAAGAAAAACAATTGAAGAAAAAATAAGAGCTTTTGCAAATGGTAAGGAGACTGCCAGGCAAGGTGGTGCACACCTATAATCCCAGCACTTGGAAGGCTGAAGCACAAGGATCACTTCGAGTCTGAGCCCAACCTGGACTACACAGTGAGTTCAAGGCCAGTCAGAACTGCATAGTAAGACCTTGCCTCAAAAAGATCAAAAAGCAAAAGAAGAATTGTGGATTAAGATGTGCTATGTCCATGCACCAACACCCCATGATGGATGCAATCATTATGCACTTCAGAAGAGCACTAATGATTTTTTTTTTCATTTTTAAAAAAGAATTCTGAATTATCCCTGTTATTATCTTAATATCAGAAAATTTAAATTGACAGCGTGAGTTGAACTTGAATGAACAGGCAGCTTCCAGAGAAGAGTGCTGCTGCTGTGGCGGTGGCGGCAGCAGCGGCGGCTTTCAGGTCATGCAAACACACAGATTTCCTGGACCAGAAGCAACTGTGAACCAGCCAAAATGGTACATCACTGTAAGTGACAGAAGCCAACCTTCCCTGCCATCAACACAAGGCAGCTTAGTGGGTGGCTCCTGCCAGGAACAAAACCTCCTCCTTTGGCTTGAATGATCTTCAACACTTGAGTAGCTAAGCAACCACAAACAACTGTCTGAACCCTTCTATGGTTCAAACTGTAACTGATACTCACTGATTCACTGAATATTAACTCAGTTCATAGGGTGCTTTGGAGTGTTCTATCCACTAAAACCAGACAAGTGTTCTGCATAATGCTTGGCAAGGAGCCTATGCTAAGTATGTTACTATGGTCCATTCAATGACCACCTGTATGCTCTTCCCTCTGACATGGCTATTTGTGTGTAAGTACACAGAGGTAAGGGAAGAGATCCTGGACTTTGGAACTATCTAGATCTCGATCATGCCTTTTCCACTCACTAGCTCTATGACTTTGTTCTGTTTACCTGCACACCTCTACCACTCACTAGCACACCCATCATTTCAAGCAGAAGCCTGAGGAAGTCATTGGATAAGTAAAGAAGTTCACCTCTCAGCCTCTTCTACTATCTATAAATTAGGATAATACTTGGCTTACATATCAAGATGTTTCCAACTGAAAAATATATAGTCATTGCCTGATACACTCCTTGACTGCATACTTGCTGATCCATAAATATTAGTTTTCTTCTTTTGTCAAAATCTGGAATTGTCGATGAATCAGAAAATAGCCCTGAAGCTATCCATTTCATATACTCAGATTAAATCAATGAGGAGCTATATTCAATTAGATTTGGACAGTCATTTTTAAAATAGAAATATGTGGGCCACAGAGAAATCCGTTTCAATTTTAACTGAAGATAATTGAAATACACATTTCCATAAGCAAGAAGAGGCCAGATCAAAAAAAAATCCTTTCTTTATTCACCTTTTGTTATTACAGGAGGTGTCAAATCATTGCTGTTCACTCAGAAAGTGATTCTTATGGACTTTAGAGGAATAGGAACAAAAAGACACTATTAAAACAAGAAAACAAAGACCCACTATTATCTTAGTTCCAAAACTAGCATGAGTAAAACCAAAACCTGCTTATTTCTGCAACTTACTGAGTGAGGATTGGTCATCCTGAAAACAAATTTATACTCACTTTAAGATGTGGTTGGAAAATAATACCACTGTAATAAGTTGCAATTCAGTGTGGGCTCCTTTCCCTGTAGGACACAACTGGAGCAAGCAATTTTCTACCAATCTATGTTGCTGTACAAACAAGCACATGAAAGAATAGCTCGGGGATTCGGCTTGCTGCACAATAAAAAATAAAAGCTGCTCTTTTCATTTAAAAATCCGTCAATTACCTTTCGCTTCATTCCCTTCTATCTTGCAGATGGCTTCTTTTCTTCCTTCCTGATTATTTTCCATTCCAGTGATGGAAGAGGAAACCAACTGCATAATTCTTGTGTCAGATCTATACCCTGATGATGACACAGCTATCTTAATTTTCCACTTACGGGGTTAAGCTACATGAGGCAAGAGTTCTATGACCTCTGTCCTCTCAGAAGCATGCTGAAAGGAATGGAGTCATAGGAAAGCATCTGTGTCTTTGTGTTTGTGAGTGTTAATATGTCTGTGTGTGTATGTACAAAACACAGGATATTTTTATGTGATAATTGTACTTAATAAAAATTTTCCTCTACAGTTTATTAACTCTATCTTCAAAAACAATAAAATATGACAATAAGAATATGATAAAAGTCACAGGTTGAGATTCAGAAAAGCTGGATTTCAGTTTTCATTTCCTTGTTCCATGGCTCTGGGATTATGGCAACCAGTGTCCAATATGGTGTCCAAAGATGTCTTCCTTGTGGTATTCATGCTTCTATGTGGTCCCCTTCCATGTTATATCACAGTGTGTCTATATCACTGTGGAACATGACAAATGTGATGCTATTTGGATTCTGAAAATACAGCATAAAAATATTCTCTCTCTTGAATAGTCAGAGATCTGAGCTTGAATCTCAGCCCCATTGTATAACTAACTCTCCATGTCTCTTGGCAATAATGTATTGAAATTATGCAATAAAATGCATGAAACTGTGCATTCGAGTCTTGCACATGGCGAGTAGTAGAGGAAAGTTCGGTATTATAGCAAATTAATTAATTAGTTTAATCCATTTTAATAAGACAAAAATAACTTCAAAAATATTCTCTCTCTCTCTCTCTCTCTCTCTCTCTCTCTCTCTCTTTCTCAGATCAGTCATTTCTAGAGAAGCCCATTGTCATGACATGATGGCACTCAAGTAACCATGTGAAGAGGCCCATATTGTAGGAACTGGCAGCCTCAGTCAAGCCTCTGATGACTGCAGTTTTGGCTGAAATTATTGCAACCTCATGAGACATGCTGAGCCAGAACCTCCACCTAAGCAATTGCCAAAGTCTTGACCCACCAAAATTCTGGTATAGTAAACATTGGTTCTTTTAAATCACTAAACTTGTGGATACCTTGTTGCATAGAACTATATTCATAATACAATGACCCAGTAGAAAAAGCCATTTTACATTTCCATTTCCCAGGTTAATTATATTCAGTCTTGCTGCCTCATGTGTTAGGCATTATATCAAAACAAGACTGAATGCTACTTCTAGAAATAGTGCTAGAACCTGAAGTTTGCTAGATCAAATGCCTACTTTCAGAGAAAGTGTTCCAGTACTAACTGAAATACTATCAATTGCCTAACCCAACACCAATTCTCTTATTATCCTTCGTTGTTTTCAAACTAAGACTCCTGAAAACATACTCACTGGCTTTCGAGGCTCCCTTGCCATCTGTGGAGCATTGTAGCATAATGCTGGCCAATGAGACAGAAACAGAAATGTGTTTAGCAGATTTACTTTCTTCATTAAATAGGCAAATGTAGCTGGTACCACCCTTTCTTTCTGCACAATGTCTGGAGCTACAGCTCCCCTCTTATAGCCATGAGAAAAACATAGACAATTAAGAGACAGTAACCTTGACATAACATAACTGTCAGATCAATGCTAGGAGCTTCCTCCTTTCAGAGATATAAAATTCTGTAAGCCATGAAAGTTATATTTTATGCTGGGGGTAGTGTGGAGAAAGGGAAACCCTTCTCCACTGTTCATAGGAATGCAGACTGGTACAAGCACTATGGAAAGTAGTGTGGAGATTGCTCAAAATACTAGGATTACAGGTCCCATTCAACCCAGCTATTCTCCCTCTTCATATTTTTACAGAAGAATTAAAGACATCATACCACAGAAATATATCTGCACCCATGTTTACAGCAGCACAATTTATAATAAATGAATCTTGGAAGCAACCTAAATGTCCATCAACCAAGGAATGTATAAAAAACATGTGGTATTTTTAAACACTGGAGTACTGCGCAGGTATAAAGAAGGATAAACATGAGGCTTTTATAAGTAAATGGGTGCAACTAGAGACCATAATCATAAATGAAATAAGTAGATCCACATTTGTAAACATTGTATTGTCTCCCTAAAGTAAGAAATTGAAAGAATAAATAAGATAGAAAACCTACAATTGTCCTGAGTCTTAATTGACCTTGGAAGGCTAGGGTCTTGTACTGTAACATCATGTAACTCAGTAGTGTCCCAAATTTTCTGATCAAGGAGATTATGGGGCCAAAGAGGAAAGTGATTGATGATGTAGAGTGTGCCTAAGGAGAGTCACATGGTGAGAAAACACTCTCTCAGGCTTTCACAGAGAGCACATTGGCCAAGCAATGGCCATGACTCATCCACATGGCTGATACTGACAAAGGATCTACAATCTGAGGTACAGGATCTCAGGATAAATCCTGAGGGGATTTCACTGACCTTATCAGATCCAAAAGCTATAACTCTTGTTGCATAGGTCTTGCTTTATCTTGTTTCTGAACCATCCAGCAAAAAAGTATGAAAACGAAGTATAAGAAGTAAAGCCATGCTGTTATGCTGAGCTGTAGGGGACTCAGGTCAACAATTTCTGACCTTGCCAGTCAAGCAGAAGACCAAATACTATTATGGACTACTGAACTCTTTTCGATTATTTTGCTGAGTTAACACACCTATAATATTCAAATGACAGAACTAAACAAAAAAGGAGATACAGATGAATGTCCATTATGTATCTGTGTATTCAAAATGGGTAAGATAGATATACAGTTACATTCTCTTAATGAATAGAGGGACTTGTTTTAATACTGTTTGTAAATAGGATAGCATGTCTGCATCTTGTGCAGCAAATAGCCACTAGGAAGAATGTATACAATGTGTTAATTATTGAAACTGTCCTACCAATTTGGTTTGAAACTGTCTCATTGCTATTTGTTTCTCAATAAAATTATGGGGGGGAACCTGTAATTGATATAGTGAAAGGAAGAGAAACTTCTTTCCAAAAGGAAAGAAGAACTAGGGGTGGGGGGAGAAAAGAAGGAAGGAAAAAAATATATGTATATATGCACAAGATAGTTAAGATTATTGTACTACTAATTTCCTGTAGTTCATTGTTTGATCAATCTTGTTATGCCTATATCTTTTATTCTGAGTAGCTGCTTTTAAGATAATATGCAAACTGTCCTACCAATTTGATTTGAAACTGTCTCATTGCTATTTCTCTGTCAATAAAATCATGGGGAAAAACATTGATATAAGTTCTTTCCTACTTCTGTTTCTGTGATCAACATTTGCAGATTTGTGTGTGTTGAACATCTTCGCATTCTTAGAATAATACCCACTTAGTTGTGACTTACGAATTTTTTATGATGTGTTGCATTCTGTTTCTCAGTATCTAATTTTGGAATATTTGTATTGATGTTCATTAAAAAGATTGACCTAGGGGCCGGGGAGGTGGTTCAGTGGAATAAGCGCTTCCCTGGCAAGTGCAAGGGCCTGAGTTCAATCCCCGGTTCAAAAAAAAAAAAAAAAGATTGACCTGTAAAATAAAAAAGATAATATGTAACATATTAACCATTATTATTTTCCTTTTATCTTGTTTTCAAATTCTGTATCATTGTTTTGACATTTTTGTCTTTAACATAAAAAGTTACATTTTTCTATGACTTATAGACAAATTCAGTCCTAAAAGGTACAATTTTATTTTAAAAAGTCATTGTTTTCTCCTAACATTCAGGAGTCTGAGACAGGAGGATCACCATGAGTTTGAAGTCAGAATAAATTATAAAGGAAGATTCTATCTCAAAAATACAAAACAATCTTGGGTAACAAAGCAAGGCAGGAGTCGTTACAATCCCTGACTTGGAATTAAATGCCAAGCTACTGTGATAAAAATCAGCATGGTACTGACAATAAAACAGACCCTAGGATCAATGGAATATATTAGAAGATGTAAACACAGTTACAAACATGCTTAGCCATCTTATCTTTGACAAAGAGGCCACACATGTTCACTGGAAGAAAGATAGTCTCTTTAACAAATGGTGCTGGAAAAACTGGCTCTTCACATTCCAAAATCTAAAACTAGACCCAGGTCTATCACCATGCACTAAACTAAAGTCAAAATGGATTAAAGATCTAAACATTAAAGCAGAAACACTAAATCTCCTGGAGGAGAAAATAGTTGGAAATCTTGAAAACATGGGAGTAGGCAGGCAGTTCATGAAGAAAAACCAAACTGTAAGGGAAACACTTCAAAGAATAAACAACTGTGATCTCATCTTATTGAGAAGTTTCTGAATGTTGAAAGAAATCACTAACAGAGTAAAAAGACAACCCCACACATTGGGAAAAAAACATAACCAAAAATCACTCAAAGGACTTCTATCTAAATTATATAAAGAACTAAAATTATGGTCCCCAAAATTTAAAGACCCAATTCAAAAATGGACATGTGAGATGAATACACATTTCTTACAGAGAGAAATACAAGTGGCAAATAAGTACATGAAAAAATATTCCATATCACTGGCCATTTGAGAAATGCAAATTAAAACAACATTGAGATAACATTTCACCCCAGAAAGAATGCTATCATAAAGAAATCAACTAATAACAAATGCTGCAGAGACTGTGGGGGAAAAGAAACCCTTCTTCACTGTTGGAGGGAATGTAAACTGGAATAACCAGTATGAAAATCAGTGTGGGGTCTCCCCAAAAAACTAGAACTGAAAATCCCATTCAATCCAGCTATTCCCCTTTTTAGTATTTTCCCAAAAGAACTGGAAACATCATACCATGGTGATATATGTGCACCCATGTTTATAGCAGCACAATTTGTTATAGCCAAGTCTTGGAAACAACCAAAATGCCCATCCCATCACTTGAGGAATGGATGAAAAAGATGTGATATTTTTATACAATGGAGTATTACTCAGGTGTAAAGAAAGATGAACTCAAAGCTTTCATAGATAAGTGGATGCAACTAGAGATTATACTCACAATTGAAATAAATAAGACCCATGTGTATACATATCATATTGTCTCCCTCGTGTAAGAACCTGAAAGAAGAAATAAAATCTGAAAGATATAATAGATATAGTAAAACAGAAAAAAATGAACTTAAGAATCAAACAATGAAGATAAGAGAAAGGACAAAAGATAGGGGAAAAAAGGAAGAAGAGGAAAACATTCAAATATATACACAAGATGGCTGAGGTGATAGTACTCATAATTTCCATCAGTTTTTTTTTAAAAAATAGCATTTAATGTTAGAATTTTCACCTTGACTAACTCTGTATGCTAATATTTGTGATCTGAGCAACTACACTGAGGACAGCAATGTGTAATACAAAACCCATGGTTGAATACCTCTCATCTTGGTCTTTTAAATGTGTACTGATTCTAATATCTTCTCAATTATTATACCCCTTAAAATAAGTTAAAACAAAAAAGACAAATAATTAAGATTTTTTTGAAAAGAAGAGCCAATATTCAATTATTTCCCGAGTCTTGCATAATTATAATCTGTTAATCTGATCAACAAATTTGACAATAAAAATAGATAATATAACAACCATTGTTAATTAGCTATTCCTGTTTAAAAATCTATAAAATATGCTTCGCATGTGACCCTGTTTCTGTCTTCTTTTCTATTTATTTTTACTTCTGTATTTAGTCCCTTGCACTTGCTGGGGAAGTGCATATTCTACTGAGCCTTCTCCTCTGCCCCTGTTTTGTATTTTTAAATTCAATTTAATTTTACTTTGAAGATTGGGGCCAGGGAGATAGCTCAGTAGAATAAGTGCTTCCCTGACAAGCACAAGG
>NW_004524645.1:9312627-9318551 GCF_000260255.1 Octodon degus
GTGTTTGTAAATAGGATATCATGTCCGCCCGCATCTTGTACAGCAATTAACCACTAGGAAGAATGTATGCAGTGTGTTAGTTATTGAAACTGTCCTACCAATTTGGTTTGAGACTGTCTCATTGCTATTTGTTTCTCAGTAAAATTATGGAGAAAAAAGTTAGTTCCTCTCCAATACACCTGAATTCCATGAGTTATTAAGATACATTTTTACTAATATCAACAACAGAAAGCCCCTTCCTGTATTCCTAAATAGTAAGCAATAGTATGTTAATAATGTTTAACATTTCTTGAGTTTTTATCATGTGTCAAATACTCTTCTAGGTGATTTCAAAGTGTTAACACATCTAATCTTCATGGCAAATTCTTGAGATCAACACTATTATATTCTATATTTGGCAGGTGAGGCAACTATGGCAGACAGATAATAAGGAAACTTGCAAGGTTGCAGAACTAATGAAATGCTAGAGTTGAACCTTGAACCAAGATCATTTGATTTCTGTCTTTGAAATTCCGCTTCCTTAGCAGACATAATCAGAAAAAGCAAAGAATATAAGAAAATATAATGATTTTCTGTGCCCTTAAATGCATATGATCTGCCATTTCTAATATTCAAACCCCTGGAATGTTTTGTGTTTACATAACCTTAAATTGTGCATATAGCTACAAGGTGGAGAAGAACTGGACTGGAAAATAGAATAAAATGTGAAATAAATGGGTGTGGATGAAGGTAAAAAAACATGTACTAATTATCAGCATCATCTCTAATATTTGAGTGGCTACCTTCCACTGTGTGTGTGTGCTACAGCAGTGTCTACTATGTCATCTTTATATATAAAATGTTCATGTTCAATTCCCCAAGAACTATCAGATCTGATCTTCAAGTGCCCTTTCCAACCAGTGGAGACAAAACTGTCCACCAGTTGAGAGAAAACCAAAGCCACACCCATATGAACCTTGGGGAAATGCATTCAACACTCTTTAATAGACAGAAGAAAAACTTAAATATCTATGACTTATTGTCGATGACTGACACTGCACTTAATGCTTTCTAAGAGGGACATCCTTTCATCTGCATACAATTCTATGAAGCCTTTTCATCAGCCTTTGTCCCCCTTGGTCTCACTGCTTTCTCTGGAGGTGAGGGGGTGACTCAAAAATTGAAATTAACTAGATAAAACTTCTGAGCCACAGCCCCACCTTCAGTCTTCTATTGGGTATAATGATCAGACTCCTGCACAGAGATAAAAGACAGCAAGAGCAGTAGAAAACTTCCATCACTCGCATCAGCTCCCCAAGCCTCAGTCCACACACAGTAATGCAATAAAGATCAGCCAACACCTGGTAGAGGTACAGGTGTCTTACAGGAGAGGAGCCCATAGCTCTGGAAATGCCAGTCTTTCATAAGAGACCTCTAGTGAACCTGCCTTGGAGAAACATCATCTTCTTCATCATCTTGGATGATGAACAAATCTGTCTTCTGTTCTGCAGTGACACTTCCTGTATCTTCTAATACTTTTTGTTGTTCAAGCTATTATGGGCTACTGGACTCTTTTAGAATATTTTGCTGAGTTTACACACCTATAATATTCAATAACGGAACTTAGAAAAAATGGGGTATACTGATGAATGTCCATTTTGTATCTGTGTAATCAAAGTGGTTGGGGTAAATATATAGTTGCATTGTCTTAATGAATAGAATGATTTGTTCAAATGGTGTTTGCAAATAGGATCACAAGTCCGCATCTTGTACAGCAATTAACCACTAAGAAGAATATATGCAGTGTGTTATTTGTTGAAACTGTACTTCCGATTTGATTTGAAACTGTCTCATTGCTATCTGTTTATCAATAAAACTTTGAAAAAAAAAGAATCCTTGAGAGACAGTTGGGAGCCCAAACATGTGGTTGGCTTTGCTCTGATGTGCAGAAATGTGAGGTACCCATGCAGAATCATCTCTCAGCAAGTGACCCTGAAAGATTTTCTTTTTTATTTTAATTTTAATAGATTTCAAATTGAAAATAAATTATTTACAAACATAAATGAAAATAACAATAAAATTGTCCAAAATAAAAATGAAGAAAGAATTTACAGGTCAGTTATAACAATAGTTCACTGTGTAAAAACCAAGAAACTTATATTCATATAATTAGAATTCTCAAAGTATAAAGGAGTAGGCAATAAATATTTAAGGATTTAAAATTTCTGAACTTAGTTCAACTTATAATACCACATTTCCAAGAGAAATGAACCCTTTGCAAAGACATTTAAATAAAATCATACCAAGATACACAAGAATGAAACTGTGCAAAACTTATTGTAAAGAAAAAAATCCTTAAAGCATATACATAAAAAATATTAGCTATGGAAGAACAAAATTAAATGGCACCTTATTCCACATTAGAAAGAAAAAAAAGAGCAAATGTGTAAGAAACTAGACTAATTAAAGGAATGAAAGAAAAGATCTGTCCTCTTTGAATTTTATACTTAGCAAATATACCTTTGAAAACTAAAAGTAAGATTTTCTAGTTATACAAACTTGAAATATTTTAGTACTTCCAGAACTAGCATATAGGAAATAACAAACAGCATAATTCAAAAGGCAAGAGAAGTTGCAGTATGCTCCTGGATGAACAATAAAGAGCTCTCAATATGATGGTTATGCAGAATTATATAAAATATATTAGATGAACACTTATTTAAGGGTCATTGAAGATTTCTATGAAACAGTACCAATTTTATGTTGGGTTATACACCTATTCTTTTTTCATATATATGTGTGTGTATGTGTGTATAAAAGATAGGGAAGAAGTAATATAAAGTCAACAGAAAATGGAAATATACTTTTCAAAGTTTCTAATACTAGGAAAAGGCATCATACAATGTCTTAAATAAATTATAAGTCAAAAATACAGTATAAATCTTATAACAAACATTAAGATTAAGCAATATACACAAAATTAAATACTAATTAATTAAAAGTTAAACATTTCAAAACAATTGAACTAAGAAAAAGTTTTCATGATAACAAAGAAGTACTAAGAGTAAAACATAAGATAAATACTAGAATGGCAAATAAATGACCAGCACTTCTAACAGTTTGAGGAAAGGATATCGCACAAAGTTCTAGTGTGTTGTGGACATGCATAATGACCGTGACAGTTACTGGTGGCTAGGCGTCACTTGTGGGACTGAGCTACAGCTATTTCTTTGAAATCCACCCTGTAGACTCAGATGGAATCATGACCCATAATGGAAGAGAAGTCCATTTGTAGAGTGTACTGATGGAAATATTTTGCTGCTGAACACAAAAGAATAAATGAAAGACTACTATTGTATACCTCTTACTCTCCTGTGTTTAATTGTTTGCCCTATTTGGTGGATTCTTTCCATTCTCATGCATGGGGCAGTGATCAATTTGCTCCCTCATTAGAACATCATTTAGTAGTCTGTGTAGGCTTGGTTTTGTCATCATGAAATTCTTTAGTTGTTCTTTGTCATGGAAGTATTTCACTTCTCCATTACACTTGAAAGAGAGTTTTGCAGGGTATATCAGTCTGGGTTGGAATTTGTTTTCTTGCAAGACTTGAAGTACTTTGCTCCATACTCTTCTTGACTTGATGGTTTGTGAAGAGAAATCTGCTGTTATCCTGATTGGTTTTCCTTTAAATGTGATCTGTTTCTTTTCTTTAGCAGTTTTTAGTATACTGTTCCTGTGCTGAATTTCTGGGATCTTGATTATTATGTCTGGGTGTGGTTTTAATTGGGTTGATGTTATTTGGAGTTCTATGTGCTTTGGTTACCTGAATGTTAGATTATTTCCCCATATTTGGGAAGTTTTCTGCTATTACTTCTGACAATATTCTTTTTATATCATTTGTATTGATTCCTTTCTTCTCATCGATGCCTATTAGTCTTACATTGTTCATCTTTGCATCGTCTTGCAGGTATTGAATTATTTTTTTCTGCAACCTAGTTGTTTTTATGAGATCTGTTCTTCCTTTTTCACTAGCTGCAGTGGTGTCTTTAAGGTCAGAAAGTCTATTTTCACTTTCACTCAAATGGTTTTGCCAGCTTGTGATTGAGCTTTTAATTTCCTGTATGTCACTTTGAATCTGTATCATACATTCTATTTCTTTCCTAAATTGCTTATTCAGGGGTTCCATCATTTTTATATTATGCTCTATTTTTTATCAGTGTATTCTTTAGAAGCACTTAGTACTTCTTTGATTATAGTTATCACTACATTTTTTAGTTCAGAAATTATTTCTGATCTGATTTCTTCTATACCTTTGTGCAGTTATTTCTTTACTGCCAATGCTATTATTTCAGAGATATCTGGTGTGTGATTTCCAGTTTCCTCAGTGCTATTGTCTTCTGCAATTGTACTGGGTGGACTCAGGGCCTGGGACTGCATTTTATTCCTTCTCTTTATCATTTTGTATATCACTGTCTTCTAACCTTTGGTGTAGAGCTTAGATGGAGTTATGACCTTATCGCCAGGTCCGGATCTATGAAGTTCAGATTCCTCCAAGTGGTGTTGCTTGGATCTGGCTGCTGTGCTCCACTTCTTTCAGCTGCAGCCGTTGGAGTTGAATCCTTTTTGCCACTCTGTCAAGATGTTCTGCTCCTGAATCAGCTGGGTGGGTGTTGCCTCTAGCCCCTTTGCAGGGAGTTCTGCTGAGGGGTTCCGTGCTGGGTCTGCACTCTGGGTCGAATGAGGATCCAGTGGGCCCCAGGCAGTCTCATTCACACACTGGGCCTGTGCTCTGGGTCAATTCAGGATCCAGCAGCCCTGGTTCCTCCCACTCACTCACTGGGCCTGTGCTCTGGGTCTATTCAGGATCTGGCAGCCCTGGCGGTCTCCCCCTGAAAGATTTTCATAAGACTATTCTAGAATTCCCAGGTAATGCATAGGAACTAAAATTAGCACTGTACATCTTTCTAAGTGGCAACTTGTCTAGTCATTTTCAAAGCAATTGTGGAATGCCCACAGCCCAATCAAACATGGCATGCCTAATTTAAAGAGAATATGATGTAGAAAAGTACTTGTAGTAAGCACTGAGCACCCTTCAGATCCTGATCCATAGATAAGCTTTTAATAGAACACACACCTTTCCCAACCTATATTTAGTCATGGACACCTCATCACTGAGCCCTCAAGCCCATAGAACTCTTCAAGAATGCTGTTGGAGAAGAATGAAGTTACTCGTGGTGATGATGAACTATACAAATAAATAGAATAAATGTATCCATCCTTATTAATAACTACTAAGAGCTGTTTTTAAAAGCATAATAGGCCAGGTGCAAGTGGTTTAGCTTCATCTTCAACTATTCGGTTTATACTTAATTAATCCAAATAAGTCTCTCTTTGTAGATGAGGAAACCCAGGTTCCCACAAATGAAGTAAATTTGCAAGATCATAAAACAGGTTTACGAAAAAATCCACCTCACTCCACATGTGGCCACCAATTATGTAAATGGGGCACTTGGTCACTTTTAGGCAAATGAAAATGTATTTGGACACCAGAGACTTTTACATGTTCCTAATAAGACAGATTTGAACTTGGAATCTGAGCCCATAAAATAATAATATTATTTTATTTCTAAATGAGAGGAACTCTTGCCAAGTGGAATAGTGTACACCTGTAATACCAGTATGCGGGATGTAATGACAGGCAGAAGCACTGAAAGGTCACCCAGGATTTGGAAGCAGGTTTCTTTTTTTTTCCAAAATTTTATTGATAAACAGCAATGAGACAGTTTCAAATCAAATCGGAAGTACAGTTTCAACAAATAACACACTGCATATATTCTTCTTAGTGGTTAACTGCTGTACAAGATGCGGACTTGAGATCCTATTTACAAACACCATTAAAATAAATCATTCTATTCATTAAGAGAATGCAACTATATATCTATCCC
>NW_004524645.1:9341037-9343928 GCF_000260255.1 Octodon degus
GGAGCACACACTCCACACTCTCAGCACTAACCGCCGGGGAGAAGGCCCTCTATAACTATCTGCAGCTGTTTTGTTTTTTTTATTTTAGAAGCCATTGATTCATTGCTTTAGGCTGTGTGATTCCCAATTTGTTCTGTGTTAGTGTCCTCTGCACTTGTTACAGGTGGGCTTGGGTTCAGAGGTTGCATTTTGTTCCTTCTCGTCATTTTGTGTAGCACTGTCTTCTGACCTGTGTTGTAAATCTTCGTTGTAGTTATAACCTTAGCATGTACTGAAGTTCAGGTGCAGATCTTCAAAGTTTGGATTTATCCACCTGTGCCTGGCTTGAATCTGGTTGCTGTGCTCATCTCCTTCCTGCTGCTTCCCTTCAGGGTGAACCTGTTGTGCCCCTCTGGCAAGATTTTCTACTCCTGGACTATCTGGGTGGTTCTATGCTCTACACTCTCTGCAGGGATTGCAGCTGCAGGGTTTCACCCCAGGCCTGTATGTCAGGCCTGAGCTGAGTCTGGAGGGGACAAGATGGAGTAGAGGGGAGAGGCAGCTCTCCCACACACTCACCAGACCTGGGCTAGGACTGGGTTTGGGGTTTCCCAGAACGCGGTAGAAATTCCTACTCAGAGGTTGGGGTAGGGGAGGTGCTTGGATTGGTTTGGGGGCGTCCCTACGGTGGTGGAAGATGGTTTCAACCCCACTGCGCCTGGGCTGGGACCAGTAATAGTTCCCGCCCAGTGCAGAGTAGCAGGAAGCTCTCCCACACACTCACCGGACCTGGGCTAGGACTGGGTCTCTGAAGTACTTTTTCATTCTTCACTTTGATACAGAATCTTGTTAAATTGTTCAGGCTGGGCTCGAACTTGCAATTCTCCTGTCTCTGCCTCCCATGTAGCTAGAATTACAAACGTATGTCACCACCCCCAGCAATCACTTTCTTTTCTTTTCTTTTCTTTTCTTTTTTTTTTTTCGGAACCAGGGATTGAACTCAGGTCCTTGCGCTTGCCAGGGAAGTAATTACTCCACTGAGCCATCTCCCTGGCCCCAACTTTCTATTTTTTTAAGCTTAGTTAATGCAGCACAAATCTATATATTTGAGGACCACACTAGCCTATAACTATGGTATTTGTTAAAATCTTGGGATTTCATAGTTCTTTTGGAGCCCAAGAAAAATTCTACATGTGAATATCTCATGTATCTTCATCTCCCTAGGCATTGTCTGGACCTGTGAGAGCCAATGGTAGCTACTAATCTCATGGGGCTATTAGACCCTTGAAATGTGCCCTACTCCCAATTTAGATGTGAATTTTGTGAAGAATACACAAGGAATTCTGAAAGTTTGACATCAAACACAATATAAGATAGCTGGTCAATTGTGCTAAATTGAAAAGGCCATATTGTGGATATGCTGGTCTACATAAAACAGGTTATAAAATTAATTTTATATATTTCTTTGTGCTTTTTAAAGTAGCCAATGAAAACATTTAATGTGAAAGAAATGTGGTGAACTCACATTCTGGTTTTCCTCAGCAGTGCTGGTCTAGAAATGCTGAGGGATAAAAAGATGAGTGTCTTCATCTCTGGCCTTGGAGATTATTTTAGTATTGGAAAGTAGGATGGCCAAAGGGAACAGACTTGGAAGTAGCTAATAGATGATAAAGCAACCACAAGAAAGACTAGCGGCACAAATTGTTGCAGAGTGAAAAGGAAGGAGGAATCTTGCAACTGGGTCTTATTTAGGAGAAGGGAGCCATAGTGGAGCTTCTTCCACACAGGAAACTTCCCTGCTGGGTTTTGTCATCATTTTTCTCACACAGATTGATGCATTGGCACAACAGGCTTTTGCTAACAGTTGCACAGGAACTAGGGAAAACCAAACAAAACCTGGTTTCAAAGATATTATTGTCCCTAAAACACTCTGAGAACAACAGAAAATCTTGTTTTTATTTCCTGCCTATGGTGTTAAAGTCTATCCAGGGGCAGGTTGATATAAATTCCCCAAAATAAAGCATTATGGCTTGGATCTCCCCATGCCCCTGTAAAAAGACAAATTGTTGTGCACAGTGCAATCTCTTGCATTGGCTAAATGGTTTTTCAAATAAACATTTTGAGAGATGAGTCCCCTAGGTGCTTATAAATTCCGCCAGCCCCTTAATGAATGTATTGGTGTGACTTCATGACAACTAGAGAGAAGACGAAAAATATGATGTGTGCCAGAGTTGACTGGGTGGGTTTAATAGACACGGACTTTGTAACTCCAGCCTCACCATTATCTTGTGTGACAAGAGAGACCTAAGGACAGTTGGTGGAATTGCACTTTTAAAATTCCAATATCTGGCCCCCTTTTTCTTACTAAAATAATTGGGCTTTTGCTGAAGCGAACACTAAGCCCAGGTAAAAACTCAGTTCCGCAACTTGTCTTGTACATAGGTGAACCCAGGACCCATTCAGGCTAATAGGGCAGAAATGGAAGTTGTTGGCAGGGCCTCTGGGAGAACTCCTTCAAGAGGGCACTGGGGGGAGCTCAGATAGGTGCACTTCCTCCTCTGTCCTGTGCCCTGCCTCTATTCTGAATGTACCAAAGTACAACAATGGAGGAGATATAGCCAAGGGTAGCCTGAGCATCAACTGCATACTGCGGAGAGGCAAGGAAAGTGAGAGAGCCTGCAGCCCTGGGGTCATTAAGTGGTCCAGACCACACAACTCTGGATTCTTTGGTGAAAAAAAATTACTTAAAAACACTATAAATTAGAATTAAGGCTTTGCCAGATAGCTCAGGTGTTTAAAGTGTTTCTTGGGTTAATGCAGGCAGGGGCATAGTACCATGGTTTGATTCCCAGCTCCAGAAGCTGTACTAGACCTGCCCTTAAGGCAGCCTGAAGTAGCCAAAAAAAAAAAAA
>NW_004524645.1:9344028-9345002 GCF_000260255.1 Octodon degus
TCTAGCCCAACTATTTTTAGATCCACCAGTACAGCAAATCAAATTGCTAGTCAATAAATAAATACTTAAGTGACTGCTTTGGCAAGCACAGGAGCCAGGGTTCGATCCCCAGTCCAGCATGCCACACCAGCCCTGCCCCTAGGGCACAATGAGCCCTATAGACTCCAGTAACTATTGCTGTTTTATTTAACAATGCCTTGTTGCTTTGTATGCATTAATGTTTGGGTATAAAGATTGTGTGTCTATCCAACAGTGAGCCAGCAACAGAGTCCAGGCATGGTGGCACATGCCTGTAATGCCAGAGCTGGAGAGCCTGAAAATGGTAGGATCACTATGGGTCCAAGCTGCAGAGTGAGACCCTGTACTAAATACACAAATGAAAAATAATAATAATAAATACTTCATTTATTTTAAATGTTCCATCTTTCACTTTGAAAGCATTTGTTCTGCACTGCAAGTTCTATGGCTAACCTAATTGTAATTGTGTGATTTATGTTTCACAGGGCTAATATAATTGTATTACAAGAACAGATGCTTTGATGCTGTCATAAGAGAGGCTGAACATATGCTCAATTTACACTGAGAAGAAAAATCTTTTCTTGCTTTTCTCTCTTCTTTTTTGCTGGGTAGCTTTGGGGGACAGGTTTTGGTGTGATCACTGTGCTCATTAGTGATGCTAAAGGAACGATTCTAACTCCTTAGGACCCAAGGATTTTCTCTATGAGGTTGCTGAGGATCCTCACCCTTGACTGCCTGAAGACCCTGCAGCTGCAGGGGCTTTCCACATGCAGCCACACCCACCCTAACCTCATCATCCTGATCCTGTTGGGTCAGGTCTTGCATCAGAAAATCCAGTTAGTCAAATCCCCTCAGGCTTTACCCTGAAACCATATATAGCACCTTGTAGGTCTTCTGTCAGCGTCAGCAATCTGGATGAGTCAAGACCATTGCTTGACCAATTTGCTCTCTGTGAA
>NW_004524645.1:9345102-9352157 GCF_000260255.1 Octodon degus
TTCTTGGGTTAATGCAGGCAGGGGCATAGTACCATGGTTTGATTCCCAGCTCCAGAAGCTGTACTAGACCTGCCCTTAAGGCAGCCTGAAGTAGCCAAAAAAAAAAAAAACAGTCCTTCTAAAAATTTGTGCCAGGAAATAGCTCAGTAGAATAAGTGTTCACCTGGCAAGCACAGAGTCCTGAGTTCAATCCCTGGTACTGCCAAAAAAAGAATTAAAACAGAAAAATCATAATTAATGCAGAATTTCACTTAACAAAGTAGTATGAATTTCATAGTATTTGTTGTAATATGTAGTATTGTCTTCCAACCAGTTGTTCATATTGCCAGATATATGCATATAAAATTGGAAGAAGAAGAAAGAAATTTATAAGAAATTAAGAAGAGGAAAAGTACAATTGAAAAAAGGAGACAAAACAAATTAAAGCATTAACTGCTCCTTTTTTATAGACCAGCACAAATGCACAGTACAGTTGTCTAACCCATCCTACTTATATATCTAGACAAATCTCTTTCCCCCACTCCTCCTGTCCTTCTCCTTAACTCAGTAACTCTTTCCTCTTGATTAAATTCATACCCTTTTCCCAGTACCTATTATACCCTTCAGATTTTTTTTTCTCTTTCAGGTTTTCACACTAAGGAGACAACACAATGTTTGCACATGTGGGTCTAATTTATTTCACGTAAGAGTATGATATGTAGTTGCATCCATTCACCGACAAAAGACTCAAATTTATCCTGTTTTATAGCTGAATAATAATACTCCATTGTGTAAAAATGCCACATCATCTTTATCCATTCTTCAGTTGATGGGTATCTGAGTTGTTTCCAGAATTTAGTTATCACAAATTGTGCTGCTATGAACTTGGATACACATATATTGCTGTGGCATGACATTTTCAGTTCTTCTGGAAAAATACCCAGGAAGGGAATAGCTGTATTGAATGGGACCTCCAATCCTAGCTTTTGAGAGAAACTCCACACTGATTTCCATAGTGGTTGTACCAGTCTGCACTCCCTCCAACAGTGAAGAAGCATTCCTTTTTCCATACATCCCCTCCAGCATTTGTTATTGGTTGACTTCTTGATGATAGCCATTCTTTCTGCGGAAAGATGGAATTTCAGTTTTATCTTGCATTTCTCAAATGACCAATGATTTTGAACATTTTTTTCATATATTTACTTCCTATTTGCATTTCTTTCTCTGAGTAGCATATATTCATCTCAGATGCCCATTTTTGGATTGGGTTCTTGAATTTGAGGGGCCTGATTTTTAAAAATTCTTTATATGTTCTAGATAGAAGGCCTTTGTTGGAGGGACAGTCAGCTATAATTTTTTCCCAGTTTGTGCATTTTCTTTTTACTCTGTTGAAGATTTGTGTTGAAGTACAGAAATTTTTCAAAAGATGAGATCTCAATTGTTGATTCTTTGAAGTATTTCCTGTTCAGTTTGATTTTTGTTCATGAACTCTCTACCTAACCCTATATCTTTAAGATTTCTTTGGTGAAATTTTTAAAATAATTATTTTAAGCCATGGCTATAGGCATTATTTTGTCACTAAGCTAGGTGATGCTTAGTGAACACAGCTGATGATTCCAGCATGTTTGTTTTTACCAGATGTGTTTTGGTGACCTGCCACCCCAACATTCATGACCATGTCAGTATACTTCAACACTGTTCAAAGGATATACATGAGTGGAGGAAGAAGATGTCATTAAAACATATTTGTACTAGCAAAAGTGGTATCACATGCCTCTAATCCCAGAACTAGGTAGGCTGAAGTAGGAGTGATACAGGCAACCTCCAAATGACACAGTGAGAAAAACTGATCTTGGAGTGGATGATCTCCAAATGATATAGGGGAAAAGTGATTTCCCAACCTGAATGGTACCTGAGACAAGTTCATATTCTCTAAAACTGAAGAATGAATTTTAGGAACAAACAGAGGTTATGAGCAGAATAGATTTATTGGGGGAAATAAAGCTCCTGTCCAAGAGGGACAGGAGGAAAGCCGGAGTGGGTTGTTCCCAGGAAGCTGTTTCTTACAGGGACTTTTATAGAGTAAAACCATGCCATGAGGTAGGTCTAAAGTGGTGAAGAAGACATGGGAATTCATTTAGGTGGGCATGAGATGGGACAAAACTATGGTCAACCAATGAGATTACAAGCACCATTGATCAGGTAAAATTGATTAAATCCAGTACCAGATGGAGAAGGGAGTCAAGTAGCAAGCTGCCATGAATATGAGACAGGGTTTCTTCCTGTTAGGGGTTGAGCTTATGACTTTGGTCTCTTTAAAGGTGATTGATACCTGTTTAGAATATCAATCCCTGATGCTCATCCCTAGGGAAGTAGATAGCTGTGTTTCCTCTTTTGTCTTGAGGTCTGGCCCATAAGGAGTGTCTGTCTCTTCCAAGTTGCAAAAGTTAGCTTGTCTTCTATCTAGTCTCCTTGAGGGCCTGGCCCTATCTGACTGCCTATAATATTTCTATGTAATTCAGTTGCCTACAACAGGAGGATCATGGAAGTCTTTAAAGCCAGGTTGGGCTACAAGGTGAGTTCAAGGCCAGTCTGAACTACATAGTGAGAGTTTGTCCCCTAAACAAAATCTGGGCTACTCTGCTTTTTCAAAGTGGCCTGGCCTTATACTGTAGGGTACACTTCTTTTCTTTTACTTGGCCCAAACTACAGAGCTTGTTTCTTTTTCTACCTTTAATAAAACTTTACTACCTTTTGCACTTGTCTTGACCAATTCTTTGCTTAGGACAGAAAGAACCCAGAAAATACCTCCAGATAGAGATCCCAGAACCCTAAAATCTGGCAACATAATTGGTAAGCCAGACACGAGAACAGGTAAGGCCACACTGACACATTCTTTATCTTGCTCTCCCCCTAGGCTAGAGAGACCAAGATATTTTTGATGGCACTAGAAACTCTTTTCTGTGTTTCCTAGCATGTGGGGTGAAAGGTCTGGCCTCTGTGTTTTCTCCAGTAAGAGGCCCATGCATCTACCTCAAGTTTCTCTCCCCAATCCTTCCTCTTTCCATTTTTGGTTCTACATTGCAGATACAAGCCAGAAAAAAAAACAGTCCATGTTCTCTAAAATCAAGGAATAAGAGTACAGGTTCTCTTATGTCCTGAGTCCTCACTGACCTTGAAGGCCTAAGGCCAAAATGTTGACTTTCCTTGTAGCCCTTTTTTTTCTGCAAACTTAAGTTGTTAACCCTCCAGAAGAGAAGTTTAATGATATTATTACCCTAAAACATAGGCTGTTGGGCTTAACATCAGTATCTGTCTGAATATCAAATGCCTTAGACATAACATGGAACAGGTATTTTCTGTCAATTGTTGATAGGCTAAACTTTAAATCCATCCAGAATGTGAAAAAAAATAAAAAATAAAAAATAGTAAAAAAAAAACAGAAGTGAACAATTGCAAAATGGCATAGATATACAGCTACTTTCTCCTAGTTCAATGAGAACAAAGTTTTGAACTAACAGTACTTAGACAAGATATCATGTCTGCATCTTGTACTATGAATAATTACTACAAAGACAATATTCAATGTATTAATTATTGTAACTTTCCTACTAACCTGTTTTGAAACTGTCTCATTGCTACTTCTTTCTCAATAAAATTAATAAATAAAATCAAGGAATAGATTCTAAGAACAACAAAGTTTAAGAAGTAGGAAGAATCTATTGAGAGGGAAAAAAAGTTTCTATCTGAGAGGGAAAGTAGGTTGCAAGCCAACTCCATTCCTCAAAGGTGTTCATTGAGCAAAGCCACAAGGTGAGTCTGGCTTAAGGTGGGACAGAACTATAACCAGTCAATAATGTTCCAAGTGTAGTTGCTCAGGTATTACTGATTCAATGGTAAATCATAAGATGGGTGTGAGGTGGAACAAAACTATAGTCAACTAGTAAGATTACAAGTATAGTCATTAGGGTAATATTGATTAAATGAGGATCAAATGGGGAAACAAGTCACATAGCAAACACATGCAGGATAGATAAGGACTAAGGGGTGGGTGAAGGAGGTTTGGTTCTCCACCCCAAGGTAATTGATGCCTACTTAGAATGTCAATGGCAAGCACTGCTCTTCATCCTTGAGGGAAGCATATGGGTGAGTAGGGGTTTTTTGGTGTTTTTTTATCCTGTCCTTCAGTGAATTTGCCTCCAGCCACAGTTGTCTACTGCATTGACCTCTCAAGGGCCCAGCCTTCTCTGACCGCCTACAATATTTCTACATAACAGATATCTATAATAAGATCATTCAGATATGATTTTTGACCTTGTATTTCTGTTCTCCATGATACTTTGCACAGCTTTCTCATTCTTTTGGGGAAAAATAATTTTTGCTAACTTGGTAGCTTGTCTGACTGGCCACCTACCCCAGTTTACTCCTTGTGCTCAAAGTCTCATCTGTGCTTTTCCCCTAGATGGACATTTCATTCTCGGGGCATTATTTTATACTTGTTAGCTCCATATTGCTTCATCATGTGATCAGCCATGAGGGTTCTACTATGCTGACTTCAAGTGACCTCATGGTCACCAAAAAAATCTCACCCTATAGATAAGAAAAAGGCTTCTGATTTTAGAGAATGTGGGCACTTTCTCCCTCTTTTCTTTATAAGCACTCAGCTCCCTTCCTTGTTTCTTCTAACAAAATGCGGGAAAGTTAGAAACATATGCCTGACAGTCTGAGCAGAGCAAAAGAACAGCCTGTGAAGCTTAACTCAAGTGACTGTGAGTCATTCTTAGGATTTTGAAAGGTTTATTTTCTTGCAAAAATTGAGAGAGAGAGAGAGAGAGAGAGAGAGAGAGATTGAAAGATTGAGAGACAGACAGAGAGACAGACAGAGAGAGAGATTGAAAGATCAAGAGACGAGAGAGAGAGAGAGAAAGAGAGAGAGAGAGAGACAGAGACAGAGACAGAGACAGAGACAGAGACAGAGAGAGTTTCATCAGTATGATACTGCCTTAAACAAAGTACTGTACCAAATGTTGTACTGTGGGAGTAAATGCAAGAGGTATTATTTTTCACATGCCTCCACCCTGCTCCCTAAGGAGTTAATGAGCCCCAATATAGAGGCCTAAAGCCCAGAAACTACACCTCTACTGTCTTTATCAAATCACCAGAGTTTTTGCTACATACTCACTGCAAAGGGTGTTTATTGTTTCCAACCTGCTTCAATAGAGCCATTAAATAGCTCAACATGGCTAAAAGAGTCCCAGTGGGGAGGGACTTCACGCTGATCTCATGGAAGTTTCAAAGAAGAAGTAGAAACATCAAGTGGCTCAGCACCTTTCTCTCTAAGGAGTCAGTGGATTGCAGTATAAAGACAAAGAGCTTGCGTTAGGGCTTTCTTCTATGCTTCTGTGAAAGATGCCAACAACACCCTAGCTTTGGACAGCAACATGTCTAGTGAATACTTGAGCCTCACAAAGGCCACTCTCTTCCACAGGGAACACCACTTTAAGGACCTAAGGCCTACTTCTTTCTGTATATATAGGCCCCAAGACAAGCCTCCAGGTGAACCATGCCCCACAGACTCCACTGACTTCACCACTAGACCATATCCTTGATCAATGTCAATTTTAAAAAGGGAATAGCTTATCTATTATTGTGATATGGTTTGGGTTCAACATGAACTAGGAAATGGTGAGAGATGGATATGGGGTGGCAATTTTTTTCAGAACTGGGAATTGAACTCAGGCCCTTGTGCTTGCCAAGGAAGCGCTTATTCTCTGAGCCATCTTCCCAGCCCCTACACTTTAAATTATAAGACTATTTTTCATTTAAATTGTCTCTTTTAAAACATAAAAGATGGAGAATAATCCCTGATATTCAGGTTTGTGCAACCTTTTATCTCAGGAGAAGCCCAGAAGCTATGGTACTGAGTGTCCCCAAGGAAGGGAGAGACAACTTTGATAATCCCATCCTCAGATCTCTAACTGTCCCTCAGGGGGATACAGGCCTCTCCCATCTGTTCAATGAAGAAATTTCATATGGGACTCCAGACACCAATAACCCAATTGCTGGACATGGCCTTTTCTGTGTTCAACAGTGTAGATCTAGAATAGGGTCAAAAGAGAAAGACTAAGATTATAGCTGTCACAATTGGCAATGCTTTAAACTCATCCAAATCATTGAAGGAAAAAGCCAAGGATAATTGAATGCAAGAAGTCTGGACGGTAGACACAGAACTACACCAAGCCACTGGCTGGACTCTGCTCTGAGTGTGAGGCAGCCAAGGTGCCTGACTCATGGCATTGGAGGGTTGACTGTCCCTGCTCCCAAGGAGGGGATAGGCCAGCCAAGCCCTCATATTTTCTCTGAAGAGGACCAAAGAAACCTATAATGCCCCTGTGTGAGGATTATGAACTCCTATAAGGAACCCTGGATAATGCTGGGATGTCATGGGTTAGCCAATTCAATTACTTCATTCTATTTTGACTTTCCTTCTCTAGAAAACCCTCTGTATCTATAGCCATTGTTGGGCTTAGGAGACTCCTATTTGGAGATTCTTTACTCCAACTCATATATATTACTTTGAAGGTCAAATGTTTAACCATGAGTTTCTAATTTTCCCACAGCATCCTACTCTGTTGCCAGGAAGATACTAGAAAAATTGGTGGCAATTCTCAAATTCTGTAAAAAGCCTAAACAGGTTTTCCATATTGGAACTACACCAATATGGAAAACCTGTCTCCCTGATCTAAGTAGCCAACAGGTAATCCTGCTGCATGTGTAATAGAATAACTCCAATTCCCCATCAGGTGATAGCAATTTTTGAGAGCAAATTTACTTGCAGTTATCAGAGGAATGGTTTGCTAAGTTGTTGGGGGTTTTTTGGTTTTGGGGTTTTTTTTTTGTGGAACCAGGGATTAAACTCAGGCCCTTGCGCTTGCCAGGGAAGTGCTTATTCCACTGAGTCATCTCCCCGGCCCTGGTTTCCTAAGTACTAAGCTATGTTCTTAGACACCCCTGTGGTTATTATAAAAACTTGCATTATTCTTAATCCTCTCTGATGCCTATATTCCCAGAAGTTA
>NW_004524645.1:9357958-9368569 GCF_000260255.1 Octodon degus
TAGTTCAAAGAGAAGAAAGGTTTGTACTAATATTGTTTAGACAAGATATCATGTCTGCATCTTGTCCTCTGAATAACTACTACAAAGACAGCAATACACAATGTATTAATTATTGTAACTGTCCTACTAACCTGTTTTGAAACTGTTTCATTGCTATTTTTCTCATTAAAATGAATAAAAAATTTTTTAAATAAAAGCCAGTTAGAGAGCAAATAGCTGTTCTCTCCATACCTCCTTTTTATCTTTCGTGCCCCCTTTGATGCAGTACCTGCCACAGTATATAAAATAGCAATAAAGCCCCTTTCTCATTGAAATATCAATAGTGAAGTGGCCTTAAATACTTAATGGTTTTTGAATTGAATCTTTTGTAGTCAGAATGGTAACTATTTTTGTTTGTTCTTCTGAAGGTCCCACTTCAATTATTTCCCAGATTGTGAGCAGCTGCCACATAATATCTTGCAAATGGACTGGCCCAGATCACCACAGTGGGAGAAGCCAAGCAGGCCTTGTACTATGGGAGTTGCTATTTTTACAATAGCAATGATCATTGATGTGCTTCTGTTGCTTCTGCTCGAGAGTGTCTCTGTTGTCTACCCTGTGCATTAGTTAGGAAAATGCCGATTGCCCTGAAATGCTGGTGGTTATGATCAAAGAGGGTTGCTCTCTAAAATAATGTCCACTAAGTGAGGGTGTTGGGGAACTGTGTCACATCTCTGCTCCAGAGTATCCCAGACAGCCAGACCAAGACTTGGCCACCTTAGAGAACCATGTGATTGCAATGGTCAGGCTGGAAGCAGCACACATTGCTGCCACTTACATTGTACTGGCCCATGCTCACTCACACAAAACTGTCGCGGTCGCACCAGCTCTCATGTCACCAAAGATGTAGGGTGTTGTGGAGATTCTGTCCAGGTGCTCAGTGTCCTGAAAAAAGAACTGAATAAGATACACAGAAAGAACAGTATATTGGGTTTTGGGGTGCTGAACTCTCCTTCTGGAGGTGGTTTCTAGATTCTTTCTGTCCTAAGCAAAGAATTGCTCAAGATAAGTGCAAACAGTAGCAAAGTTTTATTTAAGGTAGGAAAAGAAACAGGCTCTGCAGAGCAAGTTTGGGGCAAGTAAAAGTAGGAAAGGAAGCACACACAACAGTGTGAGGGTGGCCCTCATAGAGAGAACACAGTAGCAAAAGCTCAGTGTGGACTATCCTTTCTGTATCATTTTTGACATTAGGTCTAGCCATCCTATGGAAATCTTGCTTGCATTCTTTCAAGGAGTCCACATGCAGGACTTCTGAACTGTTCTGTGCATGTGTTCCAGGATCTTGTCTCATCTCCTCCCCCAGCCAGCTTCAGCCACATCTTACCTTCCAGTAACAATAGCAAGAGGTGGAAAAGATTTTTCTGGAGGTGGAAAAGATGTAGCAAGAAGATGCCAAGGAACAGGGTCTTTTAGAGACAAAATCCCTAGATTGGATTCCCACCCACACATACAAAGCATTGGGACATTGTCCTATCAAAAGCTTACTTGGTATCATGCCAGAGATAAATGAAGACTTGAAAGAGCACCTTTCCTGCAAACTGTGGCAGATTCAGATGAGGGACTGAAAATACCACTTTTCTTATTGATCCATAGTTCTCAGCCATAATCCTGACATGTCTTGGGATCCTATGTTCTGTGCATAGTAAGTGGGTTTTCATGACCCTTGATACACTCTGCCCAATTAATTGTTTCCATTGCCCCATCCCTAATGTCCTACCTCACTCTGTGATACCTGACTGTACCTACCTGCAAGGAAAGCTGGGAAAAGAAGTTCAGCTCTGTAGCATAATAGTATAGTCCAATAGCACCCACCACAAACCAATTATTGTTTTTTTTATTTTATTAGTAGTACATATTTGTAGTACATAGTGATTACATTCTTTGTGTAGAGTTTGTACATGCACATCACACATCTTAATTCCATTTTGTCCCCTTCCTCTCCTTCCCTCCCCTTCCTTCCATCTCTTGGCATCCCTTCTCTTATTTTTTGTACATGTTTGTAGTGTATAAAGATCACATTCCTCATAGGGATTGACTACATGTGCACAAAACATTGAAATTCCTTTTATTTTCTATTCTATTTCTTTCCCACCCTTCCTTTCCCGCCATGTTCTAGTTCTCTTCCCATTCACTGAAGATCTATCTCAATATTCACTGTCCTCTATAATTCATTTTGCTCTTTATTTATGGGTTTTTCATATAAGAGCCACCAGGCAATATTTAAGCTTGTGTGTTTGATTTATTTCATTTGTTATTATAGTCCCAAGGTACATGCATTTTTTCTACAAATGGCTGAAGTTTATCTTTCTTTATGGCAGAATAATACTTCACTGTGTATAAATACAATATGTATTTATTCATTTGTAGCTTGATCAATATACAGGCCAGTCTTAAGATTTAACTATTGTATAATTGTGCAGCTATAAACATGGGTATGTATGTAACAGTGTAATGTGATGACTTTAACTCTTTCAGAAAGATACCTGGAAGGGTAATAGCTGAGTCAAATGGAATTTCTAGTTTGAGGAATCTGTATACTGATTTCCATAGTGGTTGTACCAATTTACACTCTCATTAACAGAGGAAAAGTGTTCTTTTTTGCCCATAGCTTCACCAGTGTCTCGGTTACTCATCTCTCATTGCTGGGACAAATACCCAACACCCAGAGTTAAGGAAGGAAAGGTTTATTTAACTAACAGTTAGTGGAGGTTTCGGTCAATACACAGCTGGTTCCAAGGCAGAGTGCCACATGGCAGAGAACAACCTTTCATGACAGTGGCAAAGAGCAAGTGAGCAAAGGGAGTGCTGTAGCTCCAGCAGCTAGCTAGCATCTCTCCCCTCCTTACATTTGTATGCAAGGTATCTGCCCCAGGGCACTCACACCATAATCCCAGCATTGAATCAAGAATCAGTCACAAACTCCAGAAGCCACCCTATGACTCCATGAGGCTTTTTATGGGGGGGACAACTAGACACAAAACATAACAACCAACATTTATTATTACTTGACTTCTTAATGATAGCCATTCATACAGGACTGAGATAGACTATCAGTGGTGTTTTAATTTACATTTCTCTAGTGGTCAGTGGTGTTGAGCATTCTTCCATGTATTTATGAGCCATTTGTACTTCTCCCTCTGAGAAGTATCTATTCATTTCAGTGGTCATTTTTTAATTGGATCTTTTTGGGAGGTATCTAATGATTTTTTGCATATGTAGTTCTCAAATATGTAGTTCTTTGATTCATTTTTATTTTCGTTTAATAAATGATGACATATATGGGTCTACATTCAGTTTTCTGTGTGTGGAAAGCCAGTTATTCCAGAATCATTGGTTAAAAGGTTGTCTTTCCTTCAGTGAAAGTTTTCAGCTCCTTGTCAAAGATCAAGTAGCTGAGTGTGTTTGTAGTTTTTCTGCATCATCTGTTCTGTTCCACTGATCTATATATTTGGGTCTTTTTTTGTTTTGAGAGGTTTTCTGTTTTTTGTATTTTGAAGAAAGGGTCTACAGGGTCTCACTGTGTAGATCAGACTCATAATGATCCTTCTGTTTACAGCTCCCAAGTGCTGGGGTTACAAGCACATGCCACCATGCCCAGTCTGGTTTCCTAGTTTTGCTTTTTTTTGGGGGGGGGGATCCTTCATTTTATTTTGCCAATACCATGCTGTTTTTACCACTATACCTTTGTGGTAAAACTTGAAGTCTAAGATGACGATGTCCTCTGCTTTGTCCTTGTTACCCAGGATTGATTTTGATTTTCTAGGTCTGTTTTGGATTTTAGAATTGTTTTCTCTAGTTCTGTGAGGAATTGTAAGGGTATTTTCATTAAGACCGAATTAAATATGGATACTAGTTTTGGAAGTATGGCAATTTTGACTATTTGTTCTGCCTATCAAGAAACAGGGATACCTTTCCTTTTTCTGATGTCCTCTTTAATCTTTTTTGGCGTACTGTAGTTTTCGTTGTAGAAGTTTCTTGATTTTTTGGTTAGATTTTTTTCTGAAGTATTTTATTTTTCTTCATGTTTTTTTGAAAGGTATTGTTTCCATAATTTCTCCTGCATTGAGTTTATTGTTGGTGCACAGGAATGCTACTGATTTCTGTGTATTGACTTTGTACCCTGATATGCTACTAAATTTTGTTATTAACACTCGAAGTCTTTGGGAGGAATTTTTTGGGTCTTCTATATAGAGGATTATGTCATCTGTAAATAAATATAATTGAAATTCTTCCTTTCCTATACATCTTTTTTAGTTTTTTCTCTTGCCTGACTGCTCTGACTAATATATCACAAACTATACTGAACAAGAGTGGTGATAGTGGACAACCTTGTCTTGTTCCTGGTTTCAGAGGGAAAGCTTTTAGCATATCCTCATTTAATATGATGTTGGCCATTCATTTGTAATAAAATAGCTTTTATCATATTTAAATAAAATCCTTTATATCTATTTCCTTCAAGTTTTTTATCATGAAAAAATGGTGGATTTTTGTCTAAGGATTTTTCACTTTTTATGCATCTATTAAGATTATAATAGGGATGGTAAGTGCAGAGACCAGTATTCAATCCCTGGCACCATATGCTGCACCAGCCCCACCTCTAAGCATACTGAGCCAGCCACCAAGACCAGGTGTGGTGGTTTACACCTGAAGTCCCAGCTCTGGGGAGACTGAAAACAGCAGGATCTCTATAAATCCAAGCTGCATAATGAAACCCTGTATGAAATATATTTTTGAAAAAAGATTATCCTATAATTTTTGTCCTTGCTTCCATGTATGTGTTGTATTATATTTATTGATTCCTGTTTGTTCAACCATTCTTGCATCCCTGGATGAATCTGACTTGATCATGATATATGATCTTTTTTGATGATTTTTTATAAACTATTTGTCAGTATATTATTGAGGATTGTTGTTACTATATTCATTAAGAACATTGATCTGGAATGGAGTGGAAGAGATGTCCCAGTGGAATAAGCACTTCCCTGGCAAGCACAAGGGCCAGAGTTCAATCCCCGGTTCCACAAAAAAAAAAAAAAAAAAAAAAAAAAACATTGATCTGTAGGTTTTGGTTTTTCTTGGGTCTTTTGGTGGTTTTTCAATCAAGTTAAAGCTAGATTTTAGGAATGATTAGGGGAGTACAGCTTCCCTTTAAATTTCATTAAAGAGCTTGAGGAGTAGTGGCATTATTTCTTCCCCAAGGTTCTTGTAGAATTTGACAGTGAATATATCTGGACCTGAGCCTTTCCTAATTCGCAGTCTTTTCATTTTGTTTTGTTTTGTCTTTTTGAGATCAGTTTTCACTGTGCAATGTAGGCTAGCTTTGAACCGACTTTGAAGCCCAGGTTGGCCTCAAACTGACATCAACCCTCTTACCTTAATCCTCCAAAGTGATGAGATTATAGAAGTGCACCACCACACCTGGCTTAGTAGATTTTTTATGTTTCAATTTTATTGCCTGATATTAGATTATTCAAAATTTTATATCTTCTTAGTTCAGGTTCGGTACATCATATGTATCGAGAAGTTAATCTATTTCTTCTGAAAAGTCCATTTTACTGGAATACAGATTCTCAAATTACCAATGAACTTCTGAACTTCAGCAGAATATAATGTAATTTCATGTTTTTAATTTTAATTTCATTGGCTTGGGTCTTTCTTTTTCTTGGCAACATTGAATAGAAGTTTGTAAATTTTATTTATTCTTTCAAAGAACCAACCCTTCAGATCATTAATTCTTTGGATTTTTGTTAGTCTCAATTTTTTTAATTTCTGTTCTAATCTGTATAATCTCTCTTATATGAACTTTGGAATTGGGTTGTTCTAGTTTTTGTTTTTCTAGGACCTTCAGTTGCATCATGAAGTTATTTGTTGTCTCAGTTACTTTTCCCTCATTGCTAAGACAAAATATCTGACAGCCAGAATTAAGGAAGGAAAGGCTTATTTAGCTCACAGTTGGTGGAGGTTCCAGATGATGCTCAGGTGCCTCAAAGCCGCAGTGTCCCATGGCAGAGGACAGCCATAGCAGCAGAAAACAGCAAAAGCAACAAGGATGAAAAAGGGAGGAGAAGTGGTGGAGAGAAAACCTTTCTCTCTTCTTTATACTGCATTCAGGCTATCCACCCCAGGGTGAGGGTAGCACTCATACACAGAACTTCAGCAGCACTCACACCCATTATCCCAGCATTGGATCATGAATTGATCATGAACTCTAAAAGCCTGCCCCAGTGATGACAAGAGGCTTTGGGGGGACTACAAGACACAAACCATAACACTCATATAGATTTTTATTAGTGTCCTCTGAAAGTTCTTGGATCATTTTAGTTATTATTCCCCTTATCATTTAGTTACATCTTCTGTTGTCCCACTGAACACCTCTTTGATCTGTTTTCTAATCCCTTCTATTATCCTTTTGGATAATTTGGGTATGTGGTCTTTGCTGTAGTTCTCCTTCATGCCCACTGGATTAGCTCTGGGAGAGTTGGGAGTTTCAAGAGGAATTTTGTTCCTTTGTCTTCTCTTGCTTCTGTTGTTTGTATGGTGCTAAGGTTTGTAAGTGCATATAGCAAAAAAAAAAAAAAAAAACTCTGTTACTAGTATAGAGATCTCTTTAGTTAGTCCGCTTGTCAGTGATGCACTTTTGGTACAGCTAGAGACTTTTGCCTGTGTCACAACATCCAATGACATCTCTTAATTTGAGAGAGAAAGATGCACTGCAGTGGACCCAAACCCAATTCTCTGAGAACTGACCATCATACTGTTAATGTCATAAAGGTATTCGGGGTGTTGACATATAGAGAAAATCTTTTAATAGCAACAATTATGTGATCCTAGCAATAACAAGCAAACTATCAACCATAATATCATCTAAGACAAATTGGACATTGACATAGTATAAGAACCAATAGTGTACCACCCTTAAACAGAGACAAAATCCACAATTACAATATAGACACTGTAACAACCCAGATATTGACAAATAGCAAATATGTACCAAATGCAACAACTATACCTCCACTAATGATAAAAATTAATTCAATGTAATTATATAATTAAGTATCTAAAGACTAATAAACCTTAGTGGTTATATCATTAAAGATATGTGCGGTTCAGAATTGGGTGGATGCAAAAAGTAAACTTTGAAGAGTTAAACTAGAGGAGATGGGAAGGAGTAGAGAACTTTGAGACAAGGTTTCTACTAAGTCATAGAAGAGTATTTATAGAATTAAAGTAATGGAAAAATGAGAAGTAAATGGTAAAGAATAAAAATCAATAACATGGAGAATAAAAATAAGAAAACAAAATGTAAAAGGAAGAAAAGAATGAGAGAAAAACAAAAATCAATGAAAAAGGACAACAGGGAATTGCCTTACCAATACAAACAATATTTACCCCCAGGGGAAAAAAACAGTAAAGAAGAAAGAGAAGGGGTGGTGAGATAGCTCAGTAGAATAAGTGCTTGCCTGGCAAGTGCAAAGGTCTGAGTTCAATCCCCTGTTCTGAAGAAGAAAGAGGAGGAGGAGGAGGAGGACGAGGAGGAGGACGAGGAGGAGGACGAGGAGGAGGACGAGGAGGAGGACGAGGAGGACGAGGAGGACGAGGAGGACGAGGAGGACGAGGACGAGGACGAGGAGGACGAGGACGAGGACGAGGAGGAAGACGAGGAGGAGGACGAGGAGGAGGACGAGGAGGAGGAGGAAAGGGAAAATAAGAGTCCAAAAATATGTTGTCTGTGTTTTTAATGAGTTGTTTTGCTCTGAGATCTGCAATTTTGGAATCTAGAAAGTCTTTCTCTACCTAGCCTTAAGGCTTGTGGGTTTTTTAAACAGCCCCTTCTTACACCAAAGGCCTCTCTGTTTTACCCAGGCTGCAAGATGTGTCTTCCCCATTCACACTGGTAGATAAAGGAAGCAATCAGACCCCCAGATCTGTGCTGGATGGAAGCAGTGGGACAAGAGCTCAAATTCTCAATGCCAAGATTTTCAAGACTTTTGTCTTTGAGACGAGGTCACACTATGTAGTTTAGGCCAGTCTTCAACTCACTATGTGACCCAGGCTGGCCTTGAATTCATGGCAATCCTCCAATCTCAGCCTCCTGAGTGTTGAGATTACACGTGTGCACCACTGTGCTCAGTTTTTTACAATTAATTTTAAAGAAGACTGCTTGAATTACATCATTTTCCTTTGCCATCATTAAAACTTTTACAAATACATTTCTGAAAATATGCTTTATTGATATGATTATCAATTATTAGAACAAAGATTCATGAAGGCAGATGTTATCAATTCTTTTTACCATTTAGAAGATGGGTTAATACATGTCCATAAGTACATTAAAAAGAATGCCAATAAAAGTAGAGATAGAGATCAGGGCCAGGGAGATAGCTCTGTAGAATAAGTGCCTGCCTGGCAAGCAAAAGTTCCTGTGTTCAATCCTCAGTACCGCAAAAGAAAAACAAAATAAACATAAAAAAAAGTAGAGATAGAGGTACAGGAGAGGAAGGCCTATTCAGAACTGCAAAATAATGAGCTTTGAGTTGTGTTTGAAGATGTCTTATAAAATGACAATGTAAACTCTGACAAGTATGATAAAGGAATAACAGTGATTGCAAGGCATTTGAAAAATACAAGTAGATTTTGTTAAATGATTATTGCAATCAGTTTCAAAATTATGTTAGAGAGTTCTATTTTATTGTGAAGCTGTTGATGTGCAATTTAAAAGATTTCTAGGTTTTGACATCACATAGTTATGTGCAAAATTTGTTCCAGAAGTCCAGCAAGCCTGAAATGTAGATTCTTAGATTGACAATTATTTTCTAATGGGCAGTCAAGGTATATGGATCAGCTAAGAAAACATCTCAATATAAATAAGAAGTAGGAGAATCTATCTAAATTACACATTCCTTCTCGAGACAAACTTCTTCACTCTCAATATAATCTGCAAGTTATGTTACCACTTCTTAAAACAGAATTACCATTTTCTCGGGTAATTGGAGGCAATTTGCAGCACTTTAACAAGCATTTACCATGTGCATTTGGCATTGAGCTTAGACTTTAAGATTTATTAGTAAGAAAGTTTCATTCAGACTGTTTTGAGGTTCCATTGACTGCAGGAATGATGTCTCATTTAGTTTGTGGTGGGAAAAAAATGGCAGAGAGATGAGCCGAAGCAATTCAGCCTCTCCAAGATCTGGAATCCAGACACTGGAAAATAACAAGTTAGGAAAGGAGGAAAAAAGAGATAATTAGATCTCTGGGAATTGGGAAGGAACTTCCAGGAAAAGTAAAAGCTACAGAGAAGTTGAAGTGATACACCACAATACAGAGATGAGAATAAAAGAGTCAGGACTTTCTCACTTCCTTGTGGCTCACAGATTTCAGGGAAGGGCACCTGACTCTACAGAAGCATGGTGAGCACTGTGAACTCCAGGAAGCTCCAGGGAGAAATGGCAGAGGTGGTGCACTGGGTAGGCAGTATTTTTTGGTTTGCAGAGATGACAGGGAATTTAGTACAGTGAGAGTATTATTATATGGCAAACAACAGCTGTAGACTGATCCCAGTATAGGCAGCTGCCATATCACCAGAGAGTATGGGTTGGGTGCCACTCAGGGAAAGGATTGAGTATTTGAATGTGGGACTCAGAACAGCTGCAGAACAGCTTCACTTCAGGGTTCCCAGTGTCAACCTCCCACAGTGAATGAGTGAGAGACAGCCATGGGGGAAAGCTGTAGACTGGGAACAGGCTGAGAAGAGACTCCCTGAGAGGTTTGAGCTCAGGCCAGGAAGAACACAAACCTCACCTTCCATAGCCAGAAGCCATGCCAGGACAGTTGCACTAGGTTTGAACATCTCTTCATTAATGGGGTGTGGTGGTACCTGCCTGTGATCCCAACACCTGGGAGGCTGAGACAGGAAGATTGTCATGAGGCCAGTTGGGGCTATGTAATGAATTTGACACCAGCCTAAATTACATAGTGAGACTTTGTCTTGAAAAAATTGTAATATTTTAGCCAAGCATATTTTATCTTCTTGTTAGCTCATTAACTCCTTCATTTTCTCATTTCTTTCAGCAGATCCTTCTAAAAGATGATTGGTTTTGTCCTTTTAGTTAATTTTAATATTAGCTACATATGTGGACTTCTTTGCAGAGCATATATTTTGATGAATGTGATTAGGGCTCAAGCTCCATGGACACAAAATTACAGACACAGAGCTCTTGTTATTGTGCATTGTGTTCATTAGTTAACTTCTGCATGCTAGCTACAGAGATCTTGTAGTTCATGGATTCATGCACTCTTATTAATGCACTTATTGCACGCATCTGGGTATAGGTAGTGCTTAAAAGGTAAGTATTAGACTGAGGCAGGAGGATGGAAAGTTTGAGCCCTGCTTGGGCAACTTAGGGATTTAGCAACACCATTTCTCAAAATAAAAACTAAAAAGGGCTAGAAATTCACTTGATTCAAAGGCCCTGGATAGCAGGGGTAGTGAGTAGAATACAGAAGAATGTAAAAGATACAAGAGGTAATGTTCATTTATAATTGAAACACAAATACAAGTGTTCCATTTTACCT
>NW_004524645.1:9368669-9370226 GCF_000260255.1 Octodon degus
GCGACCCGGTGACAGCGTGAGAGGTACCCAATTTGACAAGTTGGCATCATGCGTGAGTATAAGTCAGTCGTTCTTGTCTCAGGAGGCATTGGGAAGCCTGCTCTGACTGTACAATTTGTTCAAGGAATTTTTGTTGAAAAATATGATCCTATGATAGAAGATTCTTACAGAAAGCAAGTTGAAGTAGATGCACAGCAGTGTATGCTTGAAATTTTGGATACTGCAGGATTGGAACAATTTACAGCAATGAGAGATTTATACATCAAAAAATGGACAAGGCTTTTCTTTAGTTTATTCCATCACCACACAGTCCACATTTAATGATTTACAAGATCTGAGAGAACAGATTCTTCGAGTTAAAGACACTGATGATGTTCCAATGATTCTGGTTGGTAATAAATGTGACTTGGATGATGAAAGAGTTGTAGGAAAGGAACAAGGTCAAAATCTAGCAAGACAGTGGAACAACTGTACATTCTTAGAATCTTCTGCAAAATCAAAAATAAATGTTAATGAGATCTTTTATGACCTAGTGCGACAAATTAACAGAAAAACTCCAGTGCCTGGGAAGGCCCACAAAAAGTCATCGTGACAATTGCTTTAATATACTAAATGCATTGTATCTCTGAGCCAGGTCTGAAGAACTGTTGCCCAATTCAGCAGTGCCAGCATTCCAACTTTGTTAAACCTACCAACATCTTAAATGGACTTGCCTGTGGTGGTACCCCGTAAGAGGTGGATGAAAGCTACTCTGTCAGTTTGCACATTCTAATCATTTCCCAGTATCGCAAGAGAGATTTTTACTTCTATAATAGTCCTAGAGTATACAGCTGGTAAAACCTGAGGCCACATCCAGTATTACTGCTAAGAGACATTTCTTCATCCACCAATGTTGTACATGTATGAAAAGGGTGTACTGTATACTTTAACACACCCCATACTATGCACTGGAGAGTACAACAGTGTAAATCCTAAAAGCACCACTATTTTAGCATAATAAAAGAAAGTTCAAAGAGCTCCTACATAGACTACTCCAGATAACTTTGCTTCTTTGATACTTGTAGCTTATTGTAATATTTTTAAATCAAGGTCATTATCATTGTATTGTACAAAATAACTGCTTTGATTAACACAGCTATGTAGTTTTTTTAATTTTTCAAAAACCTGTGGAGACAGTGATCTTGTCTTTAAAATATGATAGTCCTTTCAGTATGTCTTAGATTAAAGACATTGCCTTTACTATCTGTTGGGAAGGAAACATCCAGACTTTTCAAATTTCCTTATTATATATGTGTCCTTTTTTGTTTACATAAGGAACAATGTTTATTGTTGTGTGTACAGTGGGTGTCTACAACAAGAAGTATATATTTTTGAACAATTTTTTAATGATTTAACAATTTTTGTAAATCATTTTCAGGCTTCTGCAGCTGTAGATTCTCACTGTGAAGCCCTTGCTTGCTCATGCATAAGTGTATTTGCAATACCAAATATACAGGTTTAGTATTTTTGCCTGTTAGTGGTTGTTTCACACGTGTAACATTTTGGTTGAGATGTTAA
>NW_004524645.1:9371136-9372221 GCF_000260255.1 Octodon degus
AAATCGAAAGGCTGATAGGGAGGCAAGAAAGGCACCTCTACAGGCCCTCAAGCACCTAGCATCGTTCCCAGTTCCTGAGGTCAAGTAGAGTCCTAACAGCCCTAATGCACCACAACACTTAAGTGGACAGTTATATTGAAGTTCTTGTTTTTAATTCCACACCTTATGTGGGTAATCTTGCTAAGGCTGTCTCTCTCAGACTCTCAATAATGTATCTAACCTCTCTCTTTGCCATATTTTGTCTTCCACAAAGAGAAGGGAGATCTGCTCCTCACATTTGAGTTTTATATTATCACAATGATGGTAAAGTTACTTTCTTTCTAACATTGTAGAAACAGACCACTAACTCTTTTTTCATTATCTTCTACTGGATTTTCTTTCTTCAACTCAGCCAGGAAGCCACAAAACTCCGAGCCAGTTGGAGAATGCATGCTCCCCAGTAGGGAGGGTCTATAAGCCCTTTGCAGCTGGAAAGAAGCTATAGAAGATAGAAACCTCTACTCCCTCAACACTTCATGAAGAATTGTGGGGAATGAAACAGGAGATTGGGGCATGGCAGACATAGCTGGGGAAGTAGGTGTGACCTGTTAATTGCAAAATCCAAGAACACATATTCAGAACAGTTTCCAAAGCCCTGAGCCTGAAGTTGTTTTCCAAAGGATGATCTAGACCTGACATCAGCCTAGACAGTCCACACTGAGTTTTTGTGTTGTGTTCTCTCTTGCCTGAAAGCTACCTTCATACTTTAGGGCAAGCCCCTTTCCCTACATATACTTGGCTGAAACTTGCTCTGTAAAACTTGTTTCTTTTCCTACCTTTAATAAAAATTTGTTCCCAAAAGGAAAATCTATGTCAACACAAGGGAGACTCCAAATGAAAGCAATATTGAGAACTCAGATCAAGTACATGATTTGATTTTAATGTTTTATTTTGCTTGGAGATACCTTGACTGAAAAGAAACTTTGGATGGCATTACTATTATTAATTGGATTAATTCATGTATTTCTCATCAACTAGGTTCAAACTGATAAAGGTTCAAAGTCATAAACTAGGTTCAAAATCTATAATTTTGCAACATGTAACTT
>NW_004524645.1:9384846-9386536 GCF_000260255.1 Octodon degus
CTTGCCAGGAAAGCACTTATTCCACTGAGCCATCTCCCCGGCCCCTTTTATTTCATTGTTATTTTAGCATTGTACAACTCTTCTTCTTCTTTACTGAAACAAAACTCTAGGTCTCAGATTATTGCTATCAAAGTTTTTTTTTTCTTCCCATTATGCAAGCACAAATTTTTAAAATTCTAAGGGCCCTGGAGATCACCTTCTTCATTTTATTTTACAAATTAGGAGAATTGGGTTCAGAAAGGTAAAGCCATTTATCTGGATTACAGAACTAGTTGAGGGAAGAACTGGGACTGGCTTATGGTTCTGGTGTTACATCCCCACTACAGCACAACCATGCAAACAGTGCATCTTAGAACACCAATGGAAAACCCTGCAAATTTGGCTAAAGTGGAACTTTGAGGTTGGAAACAAAGGTGAAAAGGCTGTTTGTAATTCCTTTTCTTTCTTGCTTGCTATGCTTCTTATAAGGAGGAAATCAGACTTTCTTCACAAAGATTTTCTTCTTTCTAATACATTTAAGAAACAGCTTCTAAGGTGAAAATTGGAAAGAAAAAAAAATACACCTGAAAAAATAAATGCAAAGCACTAAAGATAGCTGAATGCACTATAAACCCAGGTCAGCTGATGTCTTTCTAAATTCTGCTTGTTTAATGACTAAAATATGCAACTTTACAATTAGGCAAATCTAAACTTCCCAGCAACACATAGGAAAAGATCAAAAGTGCCAATTAAATTTTGGCCTTCCAGTATAAATTTTAGAGTCTAAAGAAAACAAAATAATTAGGTCAATAGATGCAATCTAAGATTTAAAAACTACAAATTAAATTTTCAAGATGTCATTTTTTAACCTGTATATTGTTATGATTTAGAACCAAGGTTTCCCCCCAAAGTTTCAGGTGTTTAGAAAGTGATTGGATCATGGAACTGCTACACTCATCAGTGTATTCTTCCATGGATGAGTCCAGAGTCCGCTGGAGCCTGGGCTGAACAGGGTTAAGCTGCTGAACACAGCGTCCTTTGGCTGTATTGAAAAAGAGTATACGCATGGTGCTCTGAGGTGAAGATAACACCACAGCTGAGGCAGCCATGGACACGGGCTGCTGACACCCCCTATTCCACAGCAATAAAGCTGCCAACCTTAGACATCAAACAGTTCTCTTAATTGACAAATTTTACTGCTTGGAGAAGTTTCAACTGACTCCCAAGGCCCTGCTCAGTTCCTGTGATTGCCTCAGTATCCCCTTCCTTTGTTTGAAAACCAAATAAACACTGGCTGTCTGGCAGAGCTCTAGGTCTTTACTTCTGAGAGACAGAGTTCTGACTTTCCTGGATACTCCAAAATCATACTACTGGTCTGTTTTTTAAGACAGTCCCTGTCCACTCTGTTAGCAGATTGGAGCTATGCCAAGACTCCAATAGTAGCTGGTCTGCTATTAGGAGACCAGGTCTGGTTAGAAGGTGTGACTTGAAAGGGCAAACATTTCTATCCAGCTCCTCCCTTCTTTCTCTAAGCTCTGCAATAGGCGGAGTTTTCCATCTAGGAGGCTGCTCTGGCATGCTGTTTCTGTCTTGGAGGCAGCCCACCAGGGACTGAAACTGTGAGCCAAAATGAACCTCTTCCTTTAAACTGTGGCAGGTATTTTATCCCAGCAACAGAAAACTCTCTCTCTCTCTCTCTCTCTCTCTCTCT
>NW_004524645.1:9386651-9399360 GCF_000260255.1 Octodon degus
TATATATATCAGAAGCTTTTCTAAGACTTACTTTCAGTGCCTATAAGAAGACACTGAATGGAAGCTGTACACTAAGGCACTACCAACCAGTTACGTATATTTGTACAAACATCCTAAAAGCACTTGTTCAGAAAAACATTCCTAGAATTCTTAACTGTTTACTTGACTCAAAATGTATGTCTAAGAATTGATCCTGAGGCAGGATGATTGCAGCAAGTTCAAGGCCAGCCTGGGCTAAGTGAGTTCAAGGCCAGCCTGCACTGAATCACAAAACTCTATCTCAGAAAAAATCACACACAAAAAAAGAATTGGTCCTAAAGAGGTACATCAGAGATTGACTCCAAAATGGCTGAGTAGAGGAGGAGTCACACTGGAGAGACTGAGAAAAGATTAACTAAAACCACAGGTAGGGGCTGGAGAGATAGCTCAGTGGTCTAAGCACCTACCTGGCTAGTGCAAGGATCCAGGTTCAATCCCTACTACAGTGTGCAATACTGACCCAGAACACCAGGTGCACTGTGCTGACCACAGAAACCAGGTGTGGTGATGCATGCCTGTAATCCCAGCCCTGGAGAGGCTGAGACATAAGGATCATTATGAGTCTGAGCTCTGTAGCAAGACTCTGTATCAAAGAAATTAATTAATTACTTTTTAAAAACACAGGTAGCTAGAAGACAGAGGACATACATTCTAATGTAAAATATTGATTTGAAAGAAGAGACTTGTAGATCAAACAAAACATACACATAGGAGTTTGAAAGAGCAGAAGCAGTCCAACAGGACTTCCCATGGGGCCTCACCTTGCATTCAGCATGGGACTGGCCATTTTGAGAAGTGCCCAGATAGCTAGTGGGATCAAGTCATGCAACCTCGCCATGGACATCTGAGTCACCACTGAGAGCCTGGGAGCAGTTTATCCCACACAACCTGGAACATTCACCCAGCACACAGAACTAACACTGGTTGGGTTTCACTCCCTCGGGTCTACCCTGTGCTCTCACCTACCTGCTCCAACACTGTCTGATATGTAGCACCCATTCCAAGGCAAAGCGAGTTTACACGGTGTGCTCCAAGTACCTGGCCACAGCAGAACCTCCACCTTGCACTCAACCAGAGCCCCAACACAGTCACTGTCTAGCGCAATAGGCCAGTCCTCTGCCTGGCAAGCAACAAGAACTATCGACATCCTGTTCTGTGCTGTACTCTGGGCCCCTGTGAGAAACCACTCAGCATGCTGAGCCCTCACTGGGCTTGTGGAAACTTGCCCATGTTAGTCCTGAGCATATTTGTTTCTCCTCTGAGTACCCACAGGACTCTATGCAGGATATCAGGAGCCTGTCGGACAGACACCAGAATTCACATCAGGTAACCAGCATCAGGCCCCAGTCAGAAGGAATCCACAATAAAAGCCTCAGAAACAAGGCCCCATGCCGTCCCCGGTCCTGATACCTAGCTTGAAAAGGTGCCACAAATGAGACTATGGAGCGATGTCCCCTTGAACTGAATCAATGCCATACAAACTCATAGACCATAGAGAGGGGCAAAGAGAAATGTGAATTGTAAGATTAAGACTACAGACCTGGGAAGAAAACAGTCTTCTGGAAATACATAGGAAATTTTTCTCTCTTGTGTTCTCTCTCTCTCTCTCTCTCTCTCTCTCTCTCTCTCTCTCTCTCTCTGTCTCCCTCTCTCCCTTTTATTGGTACTTTTTTATTTTTCACTATTTTTTTCTTTTGGTGGAAATTACATTTTTGTCAACTACTTTCTTGTCTCCACTTGTTAGATATTATTTTGCTTCATTTATTTGAATAAGCCCTCCTTTTACTCCCTCTCTTTTTTTACTTTCTCTCCTTCAACTTCATTCCTTAGTATTTTTTGTTCTCTTTTCCTCTACTTTAATCTCCAATTCATATTATTTAATCCTCCTTCTAGGTGGTCATCTCTTACTGCTATCTAATACCACTATTTTCTTTTAATTCCTTAACAAGACCTCCTATATCAAACTTACTACATTATTCAAATCTACCATTATTTCATTTTTATAACATATTTCTTTTCTCATTTATCTTAAGTTCACCATACTTTTCTCATTCACCCCTATGAGTCTATAGGCAGGTAACTATATCTTACTATAACTGAATGCCACTTTATGGTAAAAGGGTATAAAGGTACTCTATTGAGTGAATATTTACTGCATATAAATTTTTAGATCTTGCTATGTAACTATAAATCTTGTAACTATACATAAAAGCAACAAAGTATTAGTTATTGTCATTTGTAATTTTCCGGTATGTATTTTTATACTATAATTCTTAATGTTTGTACTGTTAGCCAAGTTGACATAGCTGTTTTGATCAATTGATCCTCCTTATATGTCAAAACCTAGGCTGTCTAGGGACTATAAGCAATACTACAACCCAGTATCAAAGAACTGGATGCTAGGACAAACAGGCTGCAACCTTTCATCCCAGAAGACAGCTCTGAAAAGTAGTAACTACCTAAAGAAGTCTTGATACTAGTATGAAAACTACCCATCATAAGCAACTTACAAGCCTCAATGCAAAAACAAATTTTAAAAAGAGCGAATGATAAAACATGGGAGCAAGATGTAATCCAAAACACTCAATTCACCCAAAGCAAGCCCAGAGGGCAATGAAGTGGAAGAAATCAAAAGCCTCCCAGCTGAATTTTATGAAATGGTAATAGCAGAAGTAACACAGCAGATGAATAAATCCCTAGACAAAAACAAAATAGAAATAATTACACAGGAAGCTAAAGAGATAATGACCATAATGAAGGAAATGATTGGTGAGTCTAGATTAGATACGATTTTTTAAAAAACAGAACTTAGGGAAATCATGAATACCCAACAAAGGGAAGAATTGGATGCCATAATACAGACGCAAGCAGATATCCAGGGGATAATAATTAAGCAGAAAGCATACACAGCAGAATCAATCAATGTGAATATAGAATATCAGATCTACAAGACAGGACTGTAGCTGACATTCATCAAATAAAAGACTTCTTAAAAATAACAAAGGATCACAAAAATATCAATCCAACAGTTTCTAGACACTGCGAAGAAGAATTCCATTAGGGTAACTAGAACCAGTGAAAAATCAGAACATAAAGGACATAAAAACCTTGTTCATGCAAGTAATAGCAGAAAATCTCCCAAGCATGGGAAAAATGTAACATAACAAACCAAGAACAAAAACCATATAATCATCTCAATAAGTGCAGAAAAAGCATTTGACAAAGTGCAACATCCATTTACAATAAAAACCTTAAAGGAAGTTGGAATAGGAGGATCTTACATCAATCTGACAAAGCCATCTATCACAACCCAAGAGTCAACATCCTACTAAATGTTAAAAACCTGAAAATTTTGACCCTAAAATCAGGATCAAAGCAAGGCTATCCACTTCGGTTTAATATAGTTCTAAAAATATTAGCCAGAGCAATTATCTGGTGACATGATACCCTACATAGCAGACCCCAGTTTCACCAAAAGATGTCTAGATTTAATAATCAAATTTGGTAGCATAACAGGATATAAAGTGAACATTCAAAAGTCAATAACATTCCTTTGTGAATAACAAATTCATTCAGAGAAATTAGGAAAGCAACACCTTTCACAACAGCAGCAAGAAAAATGAAACTCTTAGGAGTCAATATGACAGGAAGTAAGAGACTTGTACATTGAGAATTGCAGTACTCTGAAAAGGGAAATTGAGGATATCAAAAAATGGAAATATATCCTCTGTTCTTGGATGGACAAAACCAAAATAGTCAAAATTGCCATACTTCCAAAACTTCTATCCATATTTAATGCAGTTCGCATCAAAATACCAATAGCATACCTCACAGAACTAGAGAAAATAATCCTAAAATTCATATAAAACCAGGAGAAACTTGGAATAACAAAGCAATTCTGGTCAGCAAAGGAAAGACAAGGGTCAGCACAATTTCTTTATTTTTTAACTTTTAATGTATTTATTTGTTTGATACAGGGTCTTGCTATGCAGCTCAGACTGGCAGTGATCCATCTGTCTCAGCCGCCTCAGCACTGGGAGTGCAGACTTGTACAAGGGGAAGGGAAAGACAGAAACAGGGCCTTTTAAAAGAAGAGAATGAAATCAAAATGTTATAAATGGTGAAGAGAAGATGGATTGAAAAGAGGGGAGAGAACAGGAAAAACAAAAAGATGTATTATGTACAGGTACAAATTCCCTGTGATAAATGTGATCATCAGGCATGGAAAAAATGTAGTGATAAAAATTAATTTAAAATAAAAGAAGACACAGCCTGGTGGTGCATGCCTGTAGTCCCAGTACTTGGCAGGCTGACACAGGAGGATTGGCATGAATCCAAGGCCAACCTGAGCTACATAGCAAGACTCTGTCTAAAAAAAAAAGGCAGGTGCAGCAGAAATTCTACTAAAGACTTTTAGGCAAGAATACTCATCACTGTCCTGTTCATGATGGCATTTTTAAAATGGAAAGAAACCAAATGTCCAACAAAAAGCCAAGAATAAGTAAAATGCAGTATATCTATTACATGGATTTTTAATGACTACTTAAATACACAAAGAAAGTGCTTATAATATAATATAAGCTCAGATATTCTCAGCCAGAGGCAGTTTGGGGCATTTGCCCAAATTTCTGGAGACATACTTGTCACAACTCAAGGGAAAAGAGTATAATTGGCATCTGGGGGTAGAGATCATGGATGTTGCTAAGCAGCCTACAGGTCACAGGACAGTGTCTACCCTGATTAGGCTGGCCCAATGCCAAGAGTACCGTGGTTTAAAACTCAATCAGATGAATGAAACAGGGCACAATATTGTAAACATCATTGACCTCCACAAGAGAAAAATCAGAATATCACCTAGTGATAAAATTATGGACACCATTTATTTTCTTCTTTACATATTCTTTCCTAAATATTCTTCTATGAATGTGTATTATTCTATGTTCAATGTAAATTTTGTTGAAAAAATTCTTCAAAAACTCTCTGTAGCCTCTCACATCAAATCCAACTCCTTGCTTCTGTCTTATCTATGTCCATGTCCCTCAGGATCTCATAGGATGTGGCCCTGCCTAACCTATGAAAACTTTTATTTTTATCCACTTTTGTCAGAAACTCTCAGCTTTAATGATTTTTTAAATTTCTTCTGCATCCTTAAACATGTCCCTGACTACATCACAAGATTGCTGAAAGGGTCCACTGAAACAAATATACAGATGCGTTTTATAACTACCCAAGTCCACAAATGTCTATCTTCACTGCCTGTACCATGCCTACCTTCTCCCCAGATGAGTTCCACCTACCCATGATTCCACCCCTAACAGAACCTTTCTCTGAAGACTGCCCTGGCCCACCTGCCACGCAAGGCTGGATTGAGAAACAGGGAGCCCTACAGTTTTGTCATCCTGATAAGAGAAAAGTGGAAGTACAATTTCTCTGGAACACCTACTATCTTTGGATTACCTATTATCTTAGTCAAACTCATAAAAAGAAATAGTACATTTGAATTGGGTGACTTGAAAATTTTTGATAATAGGCCATTCACAAGGATGGAAGAATACAAGAAAGCACCAGATGTAGTGTAGTGCCCCAGGTCTACTAACCTAGGTCAAAGGGCAGAGAAGGGGGCTTATTGAATTCTGGCCAAGAAGTGTCTTAGAAAGGGCTGGGTTGTGACTCCATAGCTGAGCAATTGCCTAGGACACACAAGACTCTGGGGGAGATGTGACTGAAAATGAGTCCTAGGGAGAAGGCAGCAGATAGGAAATATGACTATGTCCACAGACACAGCCAACTGAAGGTGATCCAGGGAAAGAAGACATATTTTAACCGCACTCCTTCCTCTTTCAGATACCTTCAGATAGATGTCATTGGCCAAACCAAGTAAGAAATTAGAGGGTATCAGTCAGGACCCTCCAGAGAAATAAACCAGCACTAAAAGAGAGAAAAGTGAAGGGAGAAGAGAGGTTTTAAAAAACTGGTTCCAGTGGTTGGGGGTTGGATTAGGGAAGAAGATCTGAAGATGTCAAGGTCCAAAAGGCCAGCAAATTTAACAGAGAGCAAATTGGTCAAGCAATGGCCGGGACTTATCCACATGGCTGACACTGACAAAGGATCTACAAACTGTGGTACAGGATTTCAGGGTAAAGCCTGAGGGGATTTGATTGACCTTATCAGATACAAAAGTTACATGTCTTGTTATATAGGTCTTGTTTATCTTGGTCTTAACCATCCAGCATAAAAGTATAAAAACAAAGTATAAAAAGTAAAGCCATATTAGTATGCTGAGCCATAAAAGGCTCAAGTCAACAACTTCTGACATTGCCAGTCTTATGGAAAACCCACTACTATTATGGACTACTGAACTATATTGGAATATTTTGCTGAATTCATGCATCTATAATATTTAAATGACAATGGAATACCCTCCTCTGACAAAACTAAACAAAAAAGGGGGGATATAAATGAGCGACCATTTGGTATCTATATATTCAAAATAGTGAGGATAGTATACAGCTACTTTCTCTTAATTCAATGAATAGAAAGATTTGTTGTAATAGTGTTTGTGGACAGGATAGCATATCTGCATCTTATACAATGAATAACCACTAAGGCAACAATATGCAATGTATTAATTATTGAAACTGTCCTACTAATGTTTTGAAACTGTCTCATTGCTATGTTTCTAAATAAAATTATTTTTTAAAAGCCCAGACCAATAGGCTATGCATCTGGAGCTAGAATTTCTTAGGGAAGCTGTTTTTGCTCTGGAGTTCTACACTGATGATTTGGCCCACCCACACAGAAAGGGTGATTCATTTTAATCAAAGTGTACTGATTGTAGATGTTAATCACATCTACCTTCACAGTGACATCCAGCTTGCCATTTGATGAAATAGCCGGTTAAAATAGCCTAGCCAAATTGATGCACAATCTCAACAATGACAGAGTACCAAGGACAGCTGTTGATGCAGCTCAAATGGGCCTCCACACTCAAAAGGCACACAGTAGAAATGAGGAAAGATGAGGATGGAACAAAGAGAAGAGAGAAGCCTGGCCAGTATATTTTTTTTTAGAACCAGGAATTGAACTCAGACCCTTGAGCTTGCCAGGGAAGCACTTGTTCTGAGACATCTCCCCGGCCCTAAATATATGCTTTTTTTATACTGGGGATTAAACTCAGGACCTTGTACTTGTCAGACAGATACTTATGACAGTGAGCTATCTCCCCATCCCCCATGGCAGTATAATTTTAACCAGCATCTGATGGGCAAAAGTGTTCCATGGTAAGGAAATCTGAGTGATACTGGGCTAAGCAAAATTGATCCAACTACTTTCCTGGTACTATGAAGAGGGGAGGCATTCCAAGCAGGAGGGTAAAGATGTTCAAAGCTCTGGGGTTAAAGGATGTGGTCAATGCAGAGAGGAAATAGGAATGAGCTGATGTATCTGGAGATGCAGCAAGTGACAAGGGGGCCATTAGTGGAGGCACTTACAGACAGAGGACTTACGGTATATGATTAGAAATTCCAGTTGTATTTAAGAGGCAATTAAGTGTTATTTGGGGTTTCTTAGAATGGGACCAAATAGTAGTTGAAGAAAGTATTCGTGTTTCTGTGTGTAGGACAATTTAGAATAAAGGCAAGAAGCAGAGATGCCAATAAGGAGGCAGATGATGCACAGTGGACCTAAGATGACCACTGATTATTAGGAGAGTAGTGAGAAGATACAAAGGCAGCAGGAGAGCCAACGAAAGTTGCAGAGAAAGACATGCTTAGTGGCAAGTGGGAAGTAAAAAGTAAAAGAGATGATTCTAAAGTTCAGAAATAATTACAAGGTTATTTCCTCATAATTAAAGATATAGGATAGTCATGAAGTCTGTCTAACTCCAAAGAGCATCCAGTTCTTTCATCCCAAACAAAAAAAGTAACAGATGCTTTTATGTGACAGGGCGCAATGACACAAACTCTATCCACTCCATTGTGCCACTAAAGACTTCTTACAATGATAAAAAAAAAATGGAAAGAAAATTGCAGAAGATTTTCCAGGAAAAAGCTCACAAAAGAAGAAATCCATAGTGGGAAATAAGCAATATAATTGAGGAAAACTGCAGAAAGATAGTGTTAATACATGCAATGAAAGAATATTTTTAGTACCACAGTAGATGAGAAGCTATACACTGCAGTAGGCAGAGTCAAGAGCCATAGAAGAAATTCAGCATACATTTATTTCCACAGTGTTAGCTTCCCATCTTGGCAAGTGAGGCCTTCATGGAAACACATAAAGCTGTGTCCTGGCTTCCATCCAACTCCACAGTGGACAGAGCAAACTCTAACACATACAGGATGGACACTGGTCTTGGAGTACAGTGACAGACTCTGGCCTTCCCACTGAACTGTAGCAAACCATTCCACCCTTCAAAATCTGTCTTCTCACCTTTAGAATGGATAAAACCTGTGTTAGGGCAACACAACCATCATTAAATAAAGCAATTGAAGAAAATGTACATTTTGTGGAATGGAAAATATCCAGTCTATGGTTTTATTATTCACAGAAACAGTCACTCACTTCCACCTCTTTCAGGTCACTGTGGGTAGAAAGGGCTATAAGGAATCCTATATTTCAGGGGGCTAAAAGCTATGGCAGGGAAACCCCTAGCTAACCCCACCCCTGAATGACGAGCATGGGGATCTCTAGGATGCCTAAGCAGGGGGAGAAAAGCACCTGTCCCAGAACTCAGCTTCTCTCCCTCCCCAACTAGTTGCCATGGAAAACCTTTAATCACGCTTCCTCGGATTCATTAATGCTGCCATTTTGGCTTTAATAAAGACAGAAAATATGGCTTTAATATAGTTAACTTTTCATTAATTGCGTTCATAGGAGAGTTTTTCTTCCATTTATTGAAGAAGAAAGCAAATAGCAGTAATTTTCCCAAAAGGTCAGGCAATGAGAACATATGGATAATTCTCCTCTCTCTGAATAGCTTGATCTTACCTGATAAAATATCATGTCACCTGAGTTATAAGTTACTATTTTCCCAAAAGATGTGAAAGAAAATTAAAAACCACTGGCTGTGGTGGCAGTTTCCTTTCCAGAGGGCTTGGGATTAACAAGGAATCATTAGGCATGTCTCCCTGCACCATCAGTAATTAAAGAATAGGAGAGATCCAAGACCCAGAAATGACTTATAATATCAAGGCAGTCAGGGTACTGAACCATATTAGCTACTCTAAAGGTTCCGTGAAATTGGAAAGGTATGCTTCAAAGACTGTGGCAATGATAATAGCACAATAAGTGCTCACATTTTCTGAGCTCTTACAACACAGGGTAGGCACAATGATAAACTCCTTGCCCACATCAGCTCATTGAGTCCTCACTCCAAAAATAATCTCGTAAAGTAAAATCTATTATTACCCTATTTTTTCCATACTTTTATTGAAAAACAAATAGCAATGAGACAGTCTTAAACCAAATTGGTAAGACAGTTCAATAATTAACACACTGCATACATTCTTCCTAGTGGTTAATTGCTGTGCAAGATGCGGGCATGATATCCTATTTACAAACACCATTAGAACAAATCCCTCTATTCATTAAGAGAACATAACTATATATCTATACTAACCACTTTGTTTTTTTTTCTTTTCAAAGTTTTATTGATAAACATATAGCAATGAGACAGTTTCAAATCAAATCGAAAGTACAGTTTCAACAAATAATACACTGCATATATTCTTCTTAGTGGTTAATTGCTGTACAAGATGCAGACTTGTGATCCTACTTACAAACACCATTAGAAAAAATCATTCTATTCATTAAGAGAATGCAACTATATATCTATCCCAACCACTTTGAATACACAGATACAAAATGGACATTCATCTGTATACCCTTTTTTTGTTAAGTGACATTACTTGAATATTATAGATGTGTTAATGCAACAAAATATTCTAAAAGAGTACAGAAGCCCATAATAGCACTGGGTCTTCTGTTTAATTGGCAATGTCAGAAATTATTGACGTGAGTCCCCCACAGCTCAACATAACAACATGGCTTTACTTCCCATATTTCATCTTCATACTTTTCTACTGGATGGATAAGACCAGGGTAAAGCAGAACCTATGCAACAAGAGTTGTAGCTTTTTGGTTTGAGAAGGTCAGTGAAATGCCCTCAGGATTTATCCTGAGATCCTGTACCTCAGATTGTAGAACCTTTGTCAGTGCAGCCATGTGGATGAGTCACGGCCAATGCTTGGCCAATGTGCTCTCTGTGAAAGCCTGAGAGAGTGTCTTCTCCTCATGTGACTCTCCTTAGGCACACTCCACGTCATTGATCAATTTCCTCTTTGGCCCCATAACCTTCTTGATCAGAAAATCTGGGACACTACCGAGGTACATGACGTTACAGTACAAGTTCTCATATGTCCTGAGTCTTAATTGACCTTAGAAGGGTAGGGCCAAAATATTGGCTTTCCTTGTAGCCCTCCTTTTTCTCTAATTTTGGTCTGCAAACTTAGGTTGTTAACCATCCAGAAGACAAGCTTATTGTTATTATCAAACGATTTACGTTATCAAGCTTAACCTCACTATTTCACTACATTTCAAACATCTTAGGCATAATAAGGAACAGGTATTTTTCATCAAGTATTGATATGTTGAACCTTAAGTCCCTACATAATATGATAAAGAACATTTAAAAATTAGATTATATTTTAACAATAGGATAAAGAATTCTATGCTTCTCATGTTTGCACATAAGTCCAAAAATCACACCATATACAACCTTGAAGCAGGACTGTCCCACAGTATTCCTTTTCCTGTCTCTTGCTTTCATTCACCACCCCCTTCTTCTTGAACATCCACCTACCCGAGAGACATCTTAGCAGTAACTGGCATGTCATGACAAGCAGCCCGTGTTCAGAATACCACAATGACAGGCACTCCCAATATGAAACCACTATTACAAATTACCATCTGCAGTGCATATACTAACCACTTTGAATACACAGATACAAAATGGACATTCATCTGTATACCCTTTTTTTGTTAAGTGACATTACTTGAATATTATAGATGTGTTAATGCAACAAAATATTCTAAAACAGTTCAAGAGCCCATAATAGTATTGGGTGTCCTGCTTCACAGGCAATGTCAGAAATTATTGACCTGAGTCCCCCACAGCTCAACATAACAGCATGGCTTTACTTCCTATATTTCGTCTTCATACTTTTGTACTGGATGGATAAGACCAAGGTAAAGCAGGACCTGTGCAATAAGAGTTGTAGCTGTTGGGTCTGAGAAGGTCAGTGAAATCCTCTCAGGATTTATCCTGAGATCCTGTACCTCAGATTGTAGAAGCTTTGTCAGTGTCAGCCGTGTGGATGAGTCATGGCAATTGCTTGGTCAATGTGCTCTCTGTGGAAGCCTGAGAGAATGTTTTCTCTCCAACTGACTCTCCTTAGGTACACTCTACATCATCGATCACTTTCCTCTTTCGACCCATCTCCTTGATCATAAAAAGTGGGACACTACCGAGTTACAAGACATTACAGTACAAGTTCACATATGTCCTGAGTCTTAATTGACCTTGGAAGGCTACGGCCAAAATCTTGGCTTTCTTGGGGGCCCTCCTTTTTCCCTAATTTTGGTGTGCAAACTTAGGTAGTTAACCCTCCAGAACACAAGCTTATTGTTATTACCATCGAACCTAGGCTGTTAAGCTTAACCTCACTATCTGTCTGCATATCAAACATCTTAGGCATAACATAGAACAGGTATTTTTCATCAAGTATTGATATGTTAAAATTTAAGTCCCTACAGAATATGATGAAAAAACATTTAAAAATTAGAATATATTTTTAAAAATAGGCATAAAGAATTATATACTTCTTATGTTTATATATAAGTCCAAAATCTAACCACGTACAACCTTGAAGAAGGACAGTCCCACAGTATTCCTTTTCCTGTCTCTTGCCTTCATTCAACACCTCCTTCTTTTCGAACAATCATCTACCTAAGAAAAAGCACAGCAGCAACTGGCATGTCAGAAAAAGCAGGCTATATTCAGAAGACCAGAATGACAGGCACTCCAAGCATGCAACTACTATTACAGATTGCCATCTGCAGTGCAGTTACTTAGTTCACACATGTCAGTATATATAGTTAGTCAGGGTGAGAATCTTTCCTAGCTCTTCTCCTTTCCCTCTCTTGATTAGTTACTCCTCAAGATCCTGCTTTCCTTTTAATTGTATTATACCTTTCTATTTGTATTACTTCTTTTGAGTTCTTATACTAGGAAAACTATATGATATTTACACATGTGTGTCTGGTTTATTTCACTTATGAGTATGTTCAAGTGGCATCTATTTCAATATAAAGGGTTCGAGTTTATTATTCTTAATAGCCAAATAATACTCCATTGTAGAAAAATACCACATCTTAGGGGCTGGGGAGATAGCTCAGTAGAATGAGCACTTGCCTGGTAAGCGCAAGGGTATGAGTTCAATCCCCAGTTCCACAAAAAAAAAGACCAAAAAAACATACGAAATTTTTTCAAACCATTCCTCAGGTGATGAGCATCTTGGTTGTTTCCAAGATGTGGCTATCACAAATTGTGCTGCTATAAACATAGGCACACATACATCCCTATGATGTGATCTTTTCAGATCCTCTGAGA
>NW_004524645.1:9408423-9422262 GCF_000260255.1 Octodon degus
AAAAAAAGGTACAGAGAGGAATGTCCATTTTGTATCTGTGTATTCAAAGTGCTTAGGATAGATATATAGTTACATTCTCTTAATGAATAGAGTGATTTGCTCTAATGGTGTTTGTAGATAGGATATCATGTCCGCATCTTGTACAGCAAATACCCACTTGGAGGAATTTATGCAATGTGTTATTTATTGAAACTGTCCTACCAATTTGATTTGAAACTGTCTCATTGCTATTTGTTTATCAATAAAATTATGGAAAAAATAAAATAAATTGGAATTAAAAAAAAAGAATAGTCAGGACCAAATGACAGATGACCTGTCCATGTTTCTAGGCAACAACACAATTCGCTTCACCACATGGCTTCATGGTGTATTAGATAAACTTCCCTCTGTTACAACTGATCCCTCCAGTCTAACGTCTTCTGGTACCATCATCTTTGATAATAATGTGCCTTCAAACAAGAGCAGTTTCAGTCAGGGAGATGAGAGAAGGTACGAAGCTGCAGTACCTCCCCTTGCTGTTTCAAGCACTAGACCTGAGAAAAGAGATTCCAGGTTTGTTACAAGTTCACAAGAGCAGACAACAAGTAACGTGAGACAGATTTATGATGATGGAGCAGCAACCCGACTGATGTCAACAGTGAAACCTCTGAGGGAGCCAGAGCCCTCTGAAGATGTGATTGATATTAAGCCAGAACCAGATGATCTCATTGAGGAAGACTTCAATTTTGTGCAGAAGAATCCCTTATCTCAGAAAAAACCTACTGTAACTCTTGCATATGGTTCTTCTCAGCCTCCTATTGAAATTTACCAACCACCTGCACGTCAAAATGGAGAGAGTAGTGCTCATTTAAACAGGTTACAATTTCAGCAGCAGCAAAACACTATTCATGCTACCAAACAGCTGGATATACAGAACAGTCGGATGTATGAAACTTGTGAACCAGAAGTGCTTAATGGCTTAGAAGAGATTTACAGTCCATTCTTCAGAAACAACTCAGAGAAAAGGATAATTGAGGAAGAAAATTTTCAAAAGAGAAAATTACCTGTGGTAAGTTCAGTTGTTAAAGTAAAAAAAAAAATTCAGTCATGATGGAGAAGAGGAGGAGGAGGAGAAGGAGGATTATGGCTCCCGGGCTGGAAGTGTGTCCAGCAGTGTGTCATTGCCAGCCAAGCCTGGGCAGAGACCTTCTCTTCCACCTTCTAAACAAGCTAACAAGACCTGATTTTGAAGGCTATATCTGAAGCTCAAGAATCTGTAACAAAAACAACCAACTATTCTGCAGTCCTTCAGAAACAGACACTTCCAGTTCCTCCCAGAACATGAACATCACAAGAAGAATGACTAGCAGAGGCGGTCCAGGGGCAAAGCAGGACCCCTAGAGTTAGCCCTTCTATTAAAGAAGAAGAAACAAAAGGAGATAATACAGAAAAAGTCAAGGAACTCAACAGAGGCAGTTGTTATCCCGACTGCAGATTGACCCAGTCATGGCAGAGACGCTGCAGAGTCAAGATTACTATGACATGGAATCCATGGTCCATGCAGACACAAGAACAATTATTCTGAAGAAGCCAAAGCTGTCTGAGGAAATAGTAGTGGCACCAAACCAAGAGTCGGGGATGAAGGCTGCAGATACCCTGCGGGTACTTTCAGGACACCTTATGCAGACATGACATCTTGTACAACCAGATAAACCTGCAAGTCCCAAGTTTATAGTGATGCTGGATGGTGTCCCCAGCACCCCCCCCAGGATACATGTCAGATCAAGAGGAGGACATGTGCTTTGAAAAAGTGAAACCTGTAAACCAAACTGCAGCATCAAACAAGGGACTCAAAGGTCTCCTCCACCCACAGCAGCTGCAGTTGGTGAACAGGCTGCTTGGTGACCCAGATGGTAGCTTTTCCTACGTGGAGATGAGTGAAGTAAATGTGGCACAGAAACCAGAAAAGCTTTTGGAGTGCTGCAAGTACTGGCCTGTTTGTAAAAACGGAGATGAGTGTGCGTACCACCATCCCATTTCCCTTTGCAAAGCCTTTCCCAATTGTAAGTTTGCTTAAAAATGTTTTTTGTTCATACAAATTATAAATATGATTCAAAATGCACTAAACCAGACTGTCCCTTCACTCATACCAACAGAAGAATTCCAGTACTGCCTCCAAAGCCAGCAGTTACAACACCAGCATCTCCTTCTACCAATCAGCCATGCTGTTATTTCCCAGCTTGTAAGAAAATGGAATGTCCCTTTTATCATCCCAAACACTGTAGATTTAACACTCAGTGTACAAGACCAGACTGCGCATTTTATCATCCCACCATTACTGTACCACCGAGACATGCCCTGAAATGGATCAGAATTCAAACCAGCGAATGATAGCCAGTCCTACTTGGCAGAAAATCATGCAGTTTGAAAGGTTCTTCCTACCGATGAAAGATAATCTACAGAACTTGTCAAATCTTTGAAACTTGGAATACAATGCTTTCATAATATGCAGTTTATTGCCAAAAAAATAAAAATAAAAATAAATAATTAAATAAATATGTACTGTTTGTCATGCTATGCCAATTACTGCCATACTGTCTGTCAAGTAAATGTGTATTTTTTTAAAAAAAAAAGTAATAAATGAAAACAAGAGACAAGAAAAAACTGTAAGAATGTCCTGCTACAATGCTGTATAGGGCTAGATTTCTAAATTTCTGTGTCAAAATATGTAATTGTTTATTCCTATTTTTAATATTTTTGTATTTTTTCACATTCTGTAGGGAATTAAATTTTAACATATCAATACATGATGGAGCCAAGGAGATAGCTCAATAGAATAAGCACTTGCCTAGAAAGTGTAAAGACCTGAGTTCAATCCCTGGTTCCACCAAAAAAAAAGTACTTGATGGAAAATACCTGTTGCATATTATATCTAAGACTTTTGATATTCAGGAAGATAGTGAAGTTAAGCTCAACTGCTTATGTTATAGGGTAATAATATCATTAAGCTTCTCTTCTGGAGGTTTAACAACTTAAATTTGCAGACCAAGAGTTAGTAAAAATAAGGGCGGCAAGGACAGCCAATATTTGATCCTAGCCATTTAAGGTAAGTAAGGACTCAGGATATGAGCAAACCTACACTGTAACATCCTGTAACTCAGCAGTGTCCCAAATTTTTTGATCAAGAAGATTATGGAGCCACAGAGGAAAGTGATCGATGATGTAGAGTGTGCCTAAAGAGAGTCACAAGGAGAGAAAACATTCTCTCAGCCTTTCACAGAGAGCAAATTGGTCACGCAATGGCCATGACTCATCCACATGGCTGACAATGACAAAGGATCTACAAACTGCAGTAAAGGGTTTCAGAGTAAATCCTGAGTGGATTTGACTGAACTTGTCAGATACAAAAGTTACATTTCTTGTTGTATAGGTCTTGCTTTATCTTGGCCTGAACCATCCAGAAGAAAAGTATAAAAAAGCATAAAAAGTAAAGCCATATTAATATGCTGAGCTGTAAAAGGCTCAAGTCAACAACTTCTGACATTGCCAGTTCTATGGATAACCCATTACCATTATGAAGTACTGCAGTATATTCATTATTTTTCTGAATTCATGCACCTACAATATTTAGATGACAAGGGAATACCCTCTTCTGACAAAACTAAAAAAGGGAATACAAATGAAGGACCATTTTGTGTCTGTATATACAAAATAGTTAGGATAGATATATAGCTACTTTCTCTTAATTCAATGAGAACAAAGATTTGTACTAATAGTGTTTGGACAGAATATCATGTATGCATCTTGTACTATGAATAACCACTACAAAGACAACAACATGCAATGTATTAATTATTGAAAATGTCCTACTAATCAGTTTTGAAGCTGACTCGTTGTTACTTGTTTCTCAATAAAATGAATAAAAATAAAATAAAATAAAAAAGATTGAAAACTACCAAAATATCCTTCGAAAGGGTGCTGGTGCAATGTATTAATTATTGAAACTGTCCTACTAATCTGCTTTGAAACTGTCTCATTGCTATTTGTTTCTCAATAAAATTAATAAGAAAAATAAAAATAAAAAGCTAACATTAATATTAAATTATTTGTCCAGTCTTGCATAGCTATATCTATTCATCTGAGCAATAGATTTGATGTTAAAAATAATTAATCTAATACAAACATAAAGGTATAATACAACTAAAAGGAAAGCAAGAACTCAAGGACTAAGAGAGGGAAAGGAGAGAAGCTAGGAAACATGACAGTAACAAGCCATACAGTTATATGTAGAAGATGGGTAAGGCAATAATCCTGAGAATCTCCAGAAGATTTTTGAATTTAGCAGTTAATTAGAAAGATTCTCACCCTGACTAACTATATATACTGACATGTGTGAACTAAGCAATTGCACTGAAGATGGCAATTTGTAATAGTAGGTTCATGCTTGCAGTGCCTGTCATTCTGGTCTTCTGAATACGGGCTGCTTCTCATGACATGCGAGTTGCTGCTGTGCTGTCTCTCAGGTAGATGATTGTTCAAAAAGAAGAGGGTGGTGAATGAAGACAAGAAACAGGAAAGGGAATATTGTGGGACTGTCCTGCTTCAAGTTTGTATATGGTTAGATTTTTGGACTTATGTGTAAATATAAGAAGTATATGATTCTTTATGCCTATTTTTAAAATATATTCTAATTTTTATGTGTTTTTTCATTATATTCTGTAGGGACTTAAAGTTCAACATATCAATACTTGATGAAAAATATCTGTTCTATGTTATGCCTAAGATGTTTGATATGCAGACAGATAGTGAGGTTAAGCTTAACTGCCTAGGTTGTATGGTTATAACAATAAACTTCTCTTCTGGAGGGTTAACGAAGTAAGTTTGCAGACCAAAATTAGAGAAAAAGGAGGGCCACAAGGAAAGCCAACATTTTGGCCCTAGCCTTCTAAGGTCAATTACGACTCAGGACATATGAGAACTTGTACTGCAACATCACGTAACTCAGTAGTGTCCCAAATTTTCTGATCAAGGAGATTATGGGGCCAAAGAGGAAAGTGATCGATGATGTAGAGTGTGCCTAAGGAGAGTCACATGGAGAAAAGTTATTCTCTCAGGTTTTCACAGAGAACACATTGGCCAAGCAATGGCTGTGACTCATCCACATGGCTGACACTGACAAAGGATCTACAATCTGAGGTACAAGATCTCAGGATAAATCCTGAGGGGATTTCACTGATCTTATCAGATCCAAAAGCTACAACTCTTGTTGCATAGGTCCTGCTTTACCTTGGTCTTAACCATCCAGCAGAAAAGTATAAAAGCGAAGTATAAGAAGTAAAGCCATGCTGTTATGTTGAGCTGTGGGGGACTCAGGTCAACAATTTCTGACATTGCCAGTGAAATGGAAGACCCAATACTATTATGGGCTACTGAACTCTTTTAGAATACTTTGCTGAGTTTATACACCTATAATATTCAAATAACGGAACTTAACAAAAAAAGGGTATACAGATGAATGTCCATTTTGTATCTGTGTATTCAAAGTGGTTAGGATAGATATATAGTTACAGTCTCTTAATGAATAGTGATTTGTTCTAATGGTGTTTGTAAATAGGATATCACGGCTGCATCTTGTACAGCAATTAACCACTAGGAAGAGTGTATGCAATGTGTTAATTATTAAAACTGTCCTACCAGTTTGATTTGAAACTGTCTCATTGTTATTTGTTTATCAATAAAGTCATGGGAAAAAATAAAAATAAAATTAAAATTAAAAATGGTAGGAATTCAGCAATGGGTATTTATACTGCATATTGTTATCTTCAAATTAGCTGTTCAGATTACAGTATATAAGCATTCACAATTTGTGAAAAAAATAAAAAATTAAAGTAAAATGAAGAGAAAAAATGTAAAAAAATAATAATAATCTAACCACCTTGTTAATTAGCTATTCTTGTTTTGAAAATCTGTAAATTACCTTTTGTTGTATGTTCCCCTGTTTCTTCCTTTGTTTCTGCTATTTGTTTTTTCTTTTGTTTTCACCCTTCAAAATAAAATAAAATGAAATTTAAAGAGTTAAAACTATAAATAAAATAATAATAACCATTTCTGGGTTCCTGTTACCTATAGAACAATAAAACACCCTGTTAAGTTGAAAGAGTAGCTACCACCCAATTCTAGTCATATGGAATGATAATAGAGAACCTGATCCTCAACAATTTTGCCTATCCCTCTTTTCTTAGCATATTGTCTTCCTCCCCATTCTCATACCAGTTAATTGGTTTCCACTTGCAATCTGCTAATTGATGATTTCTTTAACTTAACACCAGGCCCCAAAACTGGGCATGGTAGCACACACCTATAATCCCAGCACTGGGGAGGTGGAGATAGGAGAATCATTATAAGTCTGAGCTGCATAGAGAGACCCTGTACCAAATAAATAAATAAATGAAAAATTTAAAAAAAAAAAACAATGAGTGATGGCAAGACTCAAACCCTTAAAATTGGTGAGGACCATAAAATTGATTCTTTTTCCCTCAGAGTTTTCTTTATATCTGAATTATTAAGTAATACCGATCAATAACATTTACAATTTTATCTACTCTACTATAATTTAATTAGAATCCTATAAGCAGTTATCTTCATCCATTTTATACAGCTATAACAAAATATGTTAATCTTAGTGACTTACAAAGAGTAAAGCTTTATGTTCTACAGTTCTAGAGGCTGGGGTAGTCAAAAGTAAAGGGTCTACATGTAGTCAAAAGTGTACATGGAGTCAGAAATTTCTCACTGTGTATTCCCATGGTGGAAAGTAGAACAGGGAAGTGAGGAGTCTTCCAAAAACAGTTTCTCAAGAGCCTAGTCTCACAGTGACAATCCACTCCCATGATAATAGCAGTAATCCACTCATGAGGATAGAGCCCTCACACCTAACCATCTCTTAATCATCTCACCTGTCAATGCTATTGCACTAGCTATTAGGTTTCCATAGCAGGGGAACATATTCAAACCATAGCAGGGCTCATAAAAGTCTAGTGAATAGAAATATGGATATATCAATGAACACCAAGGTCAGGAAGGAATGTGGTACAAATGAAGGTACTCCAAGTGAAAGGTAAAAAAAATATGTGAGCATGTTGGTAAAGGTGTCAAAGAGACATATGAAAGGCTAAGAAGTTCCAGTCTTGATCCTGTGCTATTCACACTATAGAAAAACCAACACTTTTAGCCCTGTAATTCCTCCAAAAAGTTTAGGCTTTTTGTTCTTTGGTTGTTTTCATATCTTTAGCAGTGACTAAGCTTGACAATGTTTTAAAGCAGAAGATTCTTTTGAATAATATTTTGCATTGTCTCCTGACTACTCAGTGAATTCACTCAAAATTTTGTTTCTTATTATAGAGAGCCCTTCCTGGTCCTCATGTCAGCCCAGGAAGTTTATATTTGTAATCCTATCAAAAAGTTATTGGACTTCCAATGCAACCCACAGTGAGAATAAAGACACCAAGGCATATTTCTAGTTATGGAGAGCCAAAGGGACCTAAGTCCAGCCATGATGATGTCTATCTGGAACAAATCCTTTGGCCAACAGATGAACCTAGGTTTTATTAATTCGTGAAGAAAGGAGTGGTTTGATGATGAGTGGCTGTAAGAATGGCAGGATGTAGGTGAATAGCATGAGCTGGGCTTAGGTAGAGGGCCTGCATTGTGTTGTCTCTTCAATGTGCAGAAAGAAGGATATGCAGGAAGAACAATCCACATAATACAGCCTAAAGTTCTGAGGTCTGTGCTCCAGCTCTAATGTGTAATCTTTCAAGCCCTAGGAAATCATAACCTCTATCTTGAGGCTAGATTCCAGCCAGCAGTGTGGAGCACTGGCTCTTTATTGAGCCTCACTCAAGCTCACACAAGGGAACAACTGAAGGTTGGGGAGGAATCTGGGCAAACACTGTCTGTCATCTTCAAAGACTACCATCAGCACCAATATACATTGCTTAGAGCCAGTTGAAGGGATAAGGAAAAGTCCTAGCCAGCTCTGTACAAATCAGTACATGGAAATAGGGTGAAGTGCAGCCAAAATGGAGACAGTCACTCCTCCTTTGAGGAGAGTCACCCAGGTGGTCCTCCATACCTCATACCCATATTTATGTCATTGCAACATTAACATTTTTATTCTGTAATTGAATAAGATTATGTATCTCATAGACCATGATGTGTCCATCTGTAGCCTGTGATGTTTTAGAAATCCAGGCCTGTAGTATCAAATTTCAAAAGATAAATTTTGTAGCTATTATTTTGTTTTTCTGTCGATACCACATGACATTATAAAATACTACTATACATAACAAACTGCACCATCAAAGGACAATTTAAATAAATGAAACATTGTTCGGCATTTTGTGTGTTTAATTATGCAGCAGTCACAAAGTTGATTTTGATTTGAAAATCCATTTAATTTATTCTGAAATTATATTTCAGGAATAGCTACTCAAATGTTATATTAAAGAATTTAATAAAATTGACTTTTAAAAATGTAAAACTGGCCCAATATCTGGTATCTTTCTGCTGCAGACTCTAGCAATTGATAAGGTGTTCTATTATTTTCTTTCAATTCAGTATTCCATGAAAGCATTTGAAACCATTTTGATTACCCTGACAGCTGAAATGAAATTTTTACAAGGAGAACATATTTGGAGCCAAAGATCTCTGGTTGTCACAATGAATATGATGATGAAAATAATTTTACAGCAGCCCAGCCTAGCATACTGGTTTCATTTAAAATTTATATCAAAGATCATTTTTAGCACTTTTTCTCTAAAACAATAGCTTTCAACTCTTTCTGTTAGCCAAGAAAACCCTTAAAATTTAGGAGATTTTAATAGTTACCAGAGTCCCTGAAACGTGTTGTCTGATATTTTATCTTTCACTTATTTTCAGAGCTTTTGGACAGGAAAGAAATTCTAGGAGCTATGTAATTAATAAATTAGGGCAGGCAATTTGTCTGGCTTCTAGGCAACATGTTCGAGTAGAAGCACCCTCACATGACTGCAAGAGAAAACATTCAGGGAAACAAAGGAAAAATATATTCTGAGAGGAAAAAGAGAAGAACTCCAGGAATCAAGAAAGAGGTTATAGGAACTCTAGAAACATGAAGAAGCAAAAGGTGACTCAGAGAAGAGTACAGAGCAGTCCACATTTGCAACCCCAGTTCCCTGGACGGAAAGGAATTTGATGCTATAAGCACAAAGCCCAAAGTGGAACAGTGTTGTGCTTTACATCTAAAATGTCCCCTGAAATCTCATGTGTTCCGAAGTGGGGCTATCAAAGAGTGATTGGGTTGTGGAAGTCCTATACTCATCAGCGGATTAATCCATCAGTGATTTAGGAGGTGGGCCTAGTTGGAGGAAGTGGGTCGCTCTTGCTCACCCTCTCGCTCTTGCTGGCCCTTTCGCTCTCGTTGGCCCTCTCGCCCTTGCTCTCACTCTCTTTCTTAGCTGCCATTGGTTCAGCAGCTTGTCTCAGCCATGCTGATTCTGCCTTGGATCTAGTTAACCATGAGCTACAATACCACTGAAATCTATAACATTCCTAATGATATTCTAGAATTTTTAAAATTATATGCCAATAAATTGGAAAATCTGGATGAAATAAACAAATTTCTAGACATATGTGACCTATTCAAAATGAATCAAGAAGGACTGGGGAGATAGCTAAGTGGCTTAAAAGCCTGCCTGGCAAGTGCAAGATCCTGAGTTCGATCTTCAGTACCACAAACAAATAAGAAAAAAATGAATCAAGGAACATTAGAAACTAAAGAAATCAGTAACATGCAATGAGACTAAAACTTTGGTAAAAGGCTGGATAAATAGCTGGGCGGCCTAAGTGCCTACCTGAGAAATGCGAGGATTCAGAGTTCAATCCCTGGCACCGCATGCCATGCCAGCCACCGACAGGGCATGGTGGTTCGTACCTGTAATTCCCGTTCTGGAAACGCCGAGATAGGAAAATCACTGTGTCTGAGCTGTGTAGAAAGACCCTGTATGAAATAAATAAATGATTAATAATAATAATAATAATAAATAAAATAGCAATAATGTAAAATAATATTTTTAAAACTCCCCACAAAGAAAAGCCCACAATCAGATGAATTCACTGAAAAATTTTACAACACTGTTAAAGAACTAATACTAACATGCCACAAACCAGTCCATAAAACAAAAGGGGAGGAATTCAGAGCATGGACCTTGTGTGAGTTCTACTCCCCCACCCCAGGGTAGCCTGCTTATCATGTAAGGAAGAGAGAGACGCTTCCTAGAAGCCCTACAGCTGCTGCCCCCCACTTTTGCTCTTTGCTGTTTTATGACGCCAGGAATGGCTGTTCTCTGCCATGTGCTACTGTGCTTTGGAGCCAGCTGAGTATAGACTGAAACCTCCACTAACTGCAAGTTAAATAAACCTTTCCCTCCTTAATTTTAGGTGTTGGGTATTTTGTCCCAGCAATAAGTGAAAAGTAACCGAGACACTTGACAAGCACAAAGACCCCAGTTTGATCCCTGGTACCACATGTCATGCCAGCCACCAAAACCAAGTATGGTGGCACTCGCCTGTAATCTCAGAACTGTGGAAGCTAAGACAGGAGGATCACTATGGGTCTAAACTGCATAGCAAGACCCTGTACCAAATAAGTAAAATAATAGTAATAATAATAATAATAATAATAATAATGTGAAAAATAATAAAATTTAAAAATAAAACAGTTAGGGGCCAGGGAGATAGCTCAGTAGAATAAGTGCTTGCCTGGCAAGCGCAAGGGCCTGAGTTCAATCCCCAGTTCCACCAAAATAAATAAATAAGTAAATAAATAACAAACTTTAATTTTAGGGCCAGGGAGATGGCTCAGTAGAATAAGTTCTTCCCTGGCAAGTGCAAGGTCCTGAGTTCAATCCCCAGTTCCACTAGCAAAATAAAATAGTAGTAAAATCTCACCACACAGAAAATCCCACAACCAGATGAATTGAATAGAAAATTTTACAAGACTTTTAAAGAAGTAATACTAATGTGCCACAAATGAGGCACATTATTTATTTCCATAAAATAAAAGGGGGGAATTCTTCCAAACTCACTCTACAAAGCTAGTATTATCCTGCTATCAAGACACAGCAATAAAAGATGACTATAATATCATTGATAAACATAGATGCAAAAACCTTCAATAAAATACCTGCAATTGAATTCGACTTCCTTAAAAGAATTAACAATAGCACAGAACAAAAGGAACAACCAACATAGTGAAAAGACAGAGTGGCAAAAAAATTCTGCCAGCTACTCTTTTGAAAGCTTGTTTGGAAATTCTAGTGGAGGGAGGGCGCTGTTACTTGTATCCTTGACCTAGGAAATGATCCTCTATGTGGGGAAGTCAGTCTCTTTGACTGAGCATGCAGCTGTGGGAAGGACATATATAGAGCAGTGGGGGAGGAAAGAGACACCTGCCTGGCCAGTCAGATCAGCCGAATCAACCTTGGTGATCAAGCGGACGACTGATGTCTGACCCAGGTCACCTTCACATCAGCCAGCTACTCTTTTGACAGAGAATGAATATTTACAACATATAAAGAACTCAAAACTTTAATCCCCCACAAGCAAATGACTCAAGCAAAAATGAGCAAATGAAATGAAGACACTTCTCAGAAGCAGTACAAGTGGCCAACGAGAACATGAAAAAATTGTTCAACTTTAGACATTAGGGAAATGAAAATTCAAACAGCTATGAGATCTTACCCCAGCCATATTAACTGTCATCAAAAACACAAAAGCAACAAGTGCTAGCAAGGATATAGGGGAAGAAAGAACTCTCCTACTTCATTGGTGCCATTGTAAACCAGCACAACCACTAAGGAAATCAATGCAGAACAACAAAATAAACTAAACAAACTAAAAATAGAAACTCTATGTTACATAGCTCTGTCTTTCCTGGGTATATTCCTGAAAAATGACACCATTACCCCATACTGTAATGATACATCTATATCCATTGCTCACAGTAGTACACTTCACAATAACTAAGCTCAAGAAGTATCACAGAAACTTTTCAACAGATGAATGGATAAAGAAAATATAGCATATTAGCACAATGAAATATTTACACAACTATAAAGAAGAATGGAAGAATGAACCCTTGTCATTCGCAGGAAAAAGGATGGAACTCAAGATCATAATACCATGTGAAGTAAGTCAGACAAAGTTAAATATCACATGGCTTCCTACATAAGAACCTAAAATATAAATAAATGAATGAATAAGATAATGTAAAGATGGCAGGAAATAAGAAGCCTGGAGCTTGGAGATACAGTAGGGGCCGAGGGAAGGCAGTGAAAAGATGAGGGGTTAAGAATTGAAAAAATCAAGATATATTATATGTATATATCAATGTTCTAAAATTAATTACACTGTTTTGTATTGTAAACATACACTAAAAATAAATACTGGTTAAAAACAATTCATTCACAATAAGCTCAAAAAATGAAAGATCTGGGAATCAGCTTAATCAATGAAATGAAAGGCTCTACAATAAAAATTATAAAACACTAAGGATTTGGTTGTTGTGGCACACACCTGTAATCCCAACACTTAGGAGGCTGAGGCTGGAGGATTACCAAAATTTCAAGGCCAGCCTGGGCAAGGTCAGTTTGAACTGCTTAGTGAGACCCTGCCTCAGAAATTAAAAACCCTGAAGAAAAAACCTATAGACGACACTAGGTGGATATAAAGGCATCCTATGTTCATGGACTGAGAGAAATTGATATTCTTAAAATAGCCACATTACCTAAAAGTAATCTACCAGCAATGTAATGTTCATCAAAATAACCAATGACAATCTGACATAATGTTTTATGCCTGTAATCTGAGCTCCTTAGGGACCTGAGACAGAAGGACTGGCAGTATAAGACCAGCTTGGGCACCTTAGCAAAACCCCATCACAAAATTAAAAGGGGGAGGTGTGTTGGGTGAAATAACTCAGTATTCTATGGGCTCAATTCTCAGAACTGAAAACATTGATGGCATTATTCACAAAACTAGCAAAAAAAAATCTTAAAATTTATATGGAAGCACAAAACGTCATCCTGACCAAAGGGAATAATTCTGGAGGCATCACAATACCTGACTTCAAAATATACTATAATCATTGAAAAAAAGCATAGTATAATTGACATAAAAATAGACACATAGACTAGTGGAATAAAGTAGAAGACCCAGGAAGAAACCCATTTATCTACAAGCATTTGACCCTCACCGCAGGAACCAAAAATATGTTGGAGAAAATTCAGCCCCTTCAACAAATGACCCTGGGAAATCTAGAAGACTGAAACTAGGCTTTTATCGCTGATGTTACACAAAAATTAAATCAAAATGGATGCAAAACTTTAATGCAAGAACTGAAACAACCAGAGAAAAACACGGGCAGAACACTTGAAGAGAAACAATCAACAGAATGAGGAAGCAACCTACAGGATGGGGGACATCTTTGCCAGCTATTCATCTATTGGAGGAGTAATATTCAGAATATATAAACATCCCTTATTTAACAACTGAGTTCTATTTTTTTGACTCAGTCATTAAGTGGACTGGTCACTAAATGCAGACTTGTATATAGTATATACAGCACATTACAATATTTAAAATAAAGAAATGGTCAAAGGAAACTCCAATCTAATAACTTTATTTACATAACTCTTACATAAAACTATAGAACTGTACTATTCAGTGCAACAGTAAAAATACAATACTATGTTAACAAGGCTTACTGTGCAAAAACAAGACACCAAGGCTCTATCAACATGACATATAGAATTGTAAAAAAAA
>NW_004524645.1:9422397-9424254 GCF_000260255.1 Octodon degus
TCAGGAAAATTCAGATCAATACTAGATTGAGATTCTGCCCCAATTGGAATGGCTATTATTAAGAAGATAATAAATAGTGAATATTGGTGAAGATGAGGGGTAACAGAAACCTTTACACACTGTTGGTGAGAATGTAAATTAAAACAAACTCCATGAAAATCAATATAAAGTCTCCTAAATAAATAAATCCATAAATGCTATTGCTTGGTCCAGCTAGACCACTCCTGGGTATGTCTCTAAAGGAATCCAAGTCATCATACAACAGAGATACCTGCAAATTTATGGTTATTACAGTTCTAGCCACAGTAGACAAATGAAATCAGCCTAGGTTTCCATCAACAAATGAATGGAAGCAGTTAACGCTGAAGTTTTTTTTTCTTGTCCTTTTTAATTTCTTATGACTTTTTTAAACAATTTTGTATGCTTATATCTAGTAACCTGAACAACTAACTTGAAGACAACATTATGCAACACAGAAACTGTTATCAAATTTCTATTGTTTTGTATAGTGAAGTTCTGTATCATTCTGATTGTTTTTTCTTTTTAGCATTTTGTATTCTCTTTAGATAATAAAAAAAATTAAACACATTAAAATAATAAAAACAAATGAATGGATAAAGAAAATATGATGTGTATATATACACAACAGATATACAATATATACAGTATCTGTGAATGACTAAATTCAAAACTCATTCATAAATTCATTCATCTATTCATTCATTTATTTATGGTTTTCTGTCGTAAGGGCAAATGAAATCCTGTCATTTTCAGAAAACTAGATGGAACTAGACATGTTAAGCAAAATACACCAGGCTCAGAAAGACCAGTATTACATGTTTTCTGTTATATATGGAATCTAGGAAAAATAACAACATGAAAGTAGAAGGGGGACTCTTAGGGAAGGGCATTTCCAGAGAACTGGGTGCTGGGTCACTTACACTTCATTCTCCCCTCCCAAATGAACAGAGAGGGTTGGATCTTGGGATAGAGGTGAAGGACTATAATTAGCCATGCATCATTAGAGTGCATCATTGAAAAGCAGGCACTAACAGATCGCCATACTAACAATGAAGTCTTTCCACAATCGTTGACCCTCATACCACAGCATATGCGCACACACACCTACATCCACACACACACACACACACACACACACACACACACACACAAAGGCAAGGCAACAAAATACCTTCAAAAACTCAATTCCCTCAGAGCTGATCCATGGAGCAACAACAGGGACGACATTGAAAGCCGCACAACCAGGTTCTACAAAATAATAAAAGAAAAATAAAAAGCAACTTTGAAAATGAGATTAGCTTATACAAAGTGTACCTACTCAGAGGGTCAATAGATTGTACTTGATAATTATCAGAGACCTCTTCAGTGAGTCCCCAGTGTCCTACAAGTTGTTACAGCGCACAAAGAAAAAGTGACAGATAAAATGGAGATGAAACGCAGGGAACTGGGATGAACAGCTATTCACAAGAAGCAAAAGGCTACACAGGGAGAAGACCCGGGCTGCGGGATCCTGAAAAGACCCAGAGCGCAGGCCCGGCGAGTGAGTGAGACGACCCAGGCCGCGGGGTCCTGAACAGACCCAGAGCGCAGGCCCGGCGAGTGAGTGAGAAGACCCGGGCCGCGGGGTCCTGAAAAGACCCAGAGCGCAGGCGGGCGAGTGAGTGTGACGACCCAGGCCGCGGGGTCCTGAACAGACCCAGAGCGCAGGCCCAGCACAGAACCCTTCAGCAGAACTCCCTACAAAGAGGCTAGAGGCAAGACCCACCCAGCTGATTCAGGAGCAGAACATCTTACCAGAGAGACACAAAGGGTTCAACTCTTAACAGCTGCAGCAGA
>NW_004524645.1:9428114-9443278 GCF_000260255.1 Octodon degus
TGCTTTGCTAAGCTTGTTCTAAGTAGGTGCTTTAGACCACTGAGCCATCTCTCCAGCCCCCCAAACACTATTAGTACACCTTTTTCTTCTCATTGAATTAAGTGAAAGTAGCTGTATATATATCCTAACTATTTTGTATATATAAATACAAAATGATCTAAAAAAAAAAAAAAGGCTACACAGAAGCCAGACTTCAGTATTTATTGATTACATCTGTTTCAAGGACAATGGGTGTAGGGTAGTGAATATTTCTGGGAACAGTACTCAAAATTACCATGGTAGAGTAAGAAGAATAAAGCATTCTGGCAAGAGTGAGACAAAGGGCAATAAGGAGACTGATGTACCCTCAGAAAAACTATTTGCTATCGCGATTACATTGTTTTAAAGTTCCTTAAGTCCTCAGCAGGTCTTATCTTGCCCTGCAAGCACCACAGTATCACTAGCCATGGGGCTTCAGCTGTGACCAGAAGAAAGCAGGGAGTCTCTGCTCTCTTCCAATCTGGTTCAAAGGATAGGACAAGAACAGCCTTGGACATCCTCTAGACTCAATTTATACTCTGTGGACCCTGACATATATTCTGAATAAACTATCCACACTCTTTAAAAAAAAAAAGTTATTTACTATAGAGTCTACAGGTTCTCACTACACAGATCAGACTCATAGTGATCCTCCTGTTTTCAGCCTCCTAACCTCTGGGATTAGAGACATGTGCCACCACACCCAGTCTCAACCACAGTCTTCGTGTGCCCCCCTTGGGGGGGGGGACGGGGCTGGCATGGCATGCCGGGGATCAAACCCCAGTCCCTGCATCTGCCTCAGCAGATGCTTTAATCTGCTGAGCTATCTGGCCAGCCCTTACTATACACACTCTTAAAAATATGTTTTAACATTAACACACCCATAGTTGCAGGTTCACCTGGCAGTTGCATTCAAGGTACACTACAGGCTTTAATCTCCATTTACTTGAATCTTTAGAAGGATGATGGGTGGAAAACAATATGTACAGCATTTTCATCTCTTAAGGTCACCTGTAGAGCCCTGCTTGGTGGACTGGGAGCTCCCAGGGGCTGGCTGGCATGCTGTGGTCTGCATCACTGGAACCACGTAAGATTTCTGGGGAAGCTTTGGCTATGGTTTCTCTGAGTGATAGATCGGGGAACCAAAGGTATCCACATCCTAGCTATGAATACGTTATCTTACATAGAAAAGGGAAATTAAGGCTGTAGATGAAATTAAGATGGATAAATCAGTTGACTTTAAATAGGAAAATTATTCTGGATTATTCATATGATCTAAAGGAAGTACAGGAGCCCTTAAATGTAGAAGAGGGAGTCAGAAGAAATCAAAGTAGGGCAATGTGAGAAAGAACTCAATCCATTCTCACTAACTGGCTTTGAAGATGCAGAAAGGACTAAGATCTAAAAAATGCAGAGACTGGAAAAAGCAGAGAAATGGAGTTTATCCTAGAGCCTACATTTGCATTATTTCAAGCCACTAAGTGTGTGATGACTTGTAGAAATGGAAGGAAACTAATGGCCAGGCATGGTGGCACACACCTATAATCTCAGCACTTGGGAGGCCGAGGCAGGAGGGTCACTGTGTGCTCGAGGCCAGCCTGGACTACAAACTGAGTCCAAAGCCAGCCTGAACTCCAGAGTCAAACCCTGTCTGAAAAAGACAAAAAAAAAAAAAAAAAAAAAAAAAAAGGAAACCAGTACAGTGCTCAAAGCCACCCACCCAAATGAACAATTTCTTGCTTGCTTGCTTGGGGCTGCCCTGCACCGGTGGGACCTACCAGTCCCAGCCCAGGTGCACCATGGGTGAAACCATCTTTCACCCCCTTGGGACGCCCCTAAAACTCCGCAGCACTCCCCCGCTCCTGCCAAGTAGAAATTTCTGCCATGTTCCAGGAACCCCCAAACACAGTCCTAGCCCAGGCCTGGTGAGTGTGTGAGAGAGCTTCCGGCTACTCTGCACCAGCAGGACCTGCCGGTCCAAGCCCAGATGCAGCGTGGGTGAGACCCTCTTCCACCCCCTTGGGATGCCCCACAATCACTCTACAGCACACCACACCCACCCCACCCACCGCTTGAGAATTTCTGCAATGTTCTAGGGACCCCCAGATCCAGTACTAGCCCAGGCCCCGTGAGTGTGTGGGAGAGCTGCCTCTCCCCCCTACTCCACCTTGTCCACTCCAGACTCAGCTCAGGCTTGGCATACAGGCCTGAGGTGAAACCCTGCAGCTGCAATCCCTGCAGAGAGAGTAGGGGACAGAACCACCTAGCTAGTCCATGAGCAGAACATCTTGCCAGAGGGGCACAACAGGTCCACTCCCAAGGGCAGAAGCAGGAAGGAGCTGAGCACAGCAGCCAGACCCAAGCCAGGCACAGCTGGATAAATCCAAACTTTGAAGATCTGCACCTGAACTTCAGTAGGTGCTAAGGTTATAACAGCAACAAAGCTCTACAACAAAGGTCAGAAGACAGTGCTACACAAAATGACAACAAGAAGGAGGAAAATGCAATCCCAGACCCCAAGCCCACCCATAACAAGTGCAGAGAACACTAACACAGAACAAATTGAGAATCACACAGCTGAAATCAATGAATCAAAGGCTTCTGCAATAAAGAAGCAACAGCAGAAAGGTATAGAGGAACTCACATTGGAAATGAAAAAAGAATTCCCTGAATTAATAACATCTGCAGTAAAGAATCAAATGCAGAAACATATGGAGGAAACCCAATGCCCACCCAGAACAAGTGCAGAGGTATGAATTAATGTATGAATTAATAGAGTCAATAGTAAATAAGCAACAGCAGAAAGTTATAGAGGAACTCAGAGCGCAATTCTTCTATGAAATAAAAAAGAATTCCCTGAACTCATTGTATCTGAAGTAAAGAAACAACTACAGAAACATAGGGAGAAACCCAATCTGAAAAAAAACACTGCAGTAAAAGAATTTATAACTGCTTCTAAAGAAGACATTGATAAAAAAAATAAAGGAGATTCAAAAAATGATGCATTCCTTGAATGAGCAATACAGAAAAGAAATAGATTGCATGAAGCAGAGTCAAAGAGATATACAAGAACTTAAAATCTCAATCACAAGCTTGCAAAACCGTTTAAGTGAAAGTGAAGACATAGTTTCAGATATTGAAGACGCTGGTGCAGCTAGTGAAAAGGTAAGAAAGAATCTTTTAAAAACAACTAGGATGCAGGAAAAAATAATCCATCACCTGCAAGAAGGTGCAAAGATGAATAATTTGAGACTAATAGGCATCAATGAGAAAGAAGGAGTCAATACAAATAACATTAAAAATATATGGGCAGAAGTAATAGCAGAAAACTTCCCAAATATGAGGAAACAATCTGACATTCAGGAAACCGAAGCATACAGAAAGCCAAGTAACCTCAACTCAATGAAAAACACACTGAGATATATAATAGTCAAGATCCCAGAAATTCAGCACAATAATAATATACTGAAAGCTGCTAGAGAAAAGAAGCAGATCACATTCAAAGGAAAACCCATCAGAATTATGGCCGACTTCTCTTCACAAAGCATACAGGCAAGAAGAGCATGGAGCAGAATACTTCAGGTCCTCTATGAAAACAAATTCCAGCCCAGATTACTATACCCTGCAAAACTCTCTTTCAAGATTGATGGAGAAGTGAATTACTTCCATGACAAAGAACAAGTAAAGAATTTCGCGATGACAAAGCCAACGGTACACAGGCTACTGAAAGATGTTCTAGAGAGGGACCAAAACGATCAAAACTCTTGCTTGCTTGCTTGCTTGCTTGCTTTTTTCTTTCATTTTTTAAGGAAGGAAAGGTTTATTTAGCTCACAGTTAGTGGGAGTTTCAGTCCATACTGGGCTGGCTCTAAGGCTGAGTGGCATATAGCAGAGGGCAGCAGTTCATGGTAGAGGAAAACAGCAAAACAGCAACTGCAAAAAGGAGGAGCAGTGTCAGCAGTGGCCCCAAGCATACAGTTTCTTTTGCCTTCACAATCATATAAGAAGTGCAAGGCTGCCACAGAATGACATTCAAGGTGTGGGGAGATCACCTTGACACAGAGAAGCCACAGATATAGCATCCTGGCAAACTTTATGTCTTTCTAGTGACACGAGCCCAAACATGCATGCAACCCCCAGGAGCTCCAGACCTATGAAGCAGGGCTTCACAGTTAACAGAGCAGGCCCAATGATGCACTTTTTTAAGACAGGGTCTTAGTGTGAGGTTCAGAATGCTTTGAACTCACTAAGTAACCAACTCTGGCCTCAATCTCCCAGTGATCCCCCTGCCCAGCCTCTCAAGTGCTGGAATTACAGGTGTGTGACACATGCTCCATTTGCACTGCATTTTTCAAAAAACTGGGACTTTGCCATCATTTTTATAGACATGCTTGATTCATCCACGTGCCAAGGCTTTTACTCACCATTTTAATCTCAATGTCATAATATATAGTATACTCATATTATAAATCTGGAGAATCTGTCATGGTTTGAATCTTGAGTCACAGAGAACCCCTAACCCCACAAATGTCAAAGTCAATCCTCTACTTTCCCTGGACTCAGGCATTTTGGAAAGCACATGACCAAAATTCAGCCAATCAGAATTCCAAGCAGGAAGTTTGGAATCCCTTCCAACGTTGAGAGTCACAGCTCTATAGCATGCCCAGTAAGATGAGCAGTAGAACCCAAACAGTCTGGCTTATGAAGATTTCTGTTCATCTTCCTGCCCAGAGGAAAAACAGAATTGTACTTATGTAGTTTAGATCTGATTCAACTGCTTTCCTGTAAGTCCCAAGAGACACTTGGTGTCCTTCTAATCAGGTTCTTTGCTGTTTATGATATACTGAGTTTCTGTCATGCACTCTAACTGGATTAGAAATTCTTCTCAGGATGGGGCTTTAGACAACAGATCTGGAATTAGGGACAAGCTAGGATTGATTCTATAACTTAGTTGAGCATTCAGTCATGGAAGCCTGGCACCCCACAACCCCTAGTGGACAAGCAACTAGTCATGATGATGTACACAGTCCTGCTTGAAAGTGAACCTTGGGGACTACATTGATGGTACCACACACAGCAGCATAAGAACCAAGACTGAAGGTTGAAGCAGCTAATACTGGAATGCTGAAAGAAGAATGGCAACACACTCAACTCAAGATTTTCAGGTGATAAGAATATCTTATTTCATTTTTTGTAGCAAAAGTATAAAACTACTCAAAATCAAACCCCTGCTTTGATGGAGGCTAACTTTAACACAAGTTGATTCATAGCCTCATCAAGACCCTTATATAAGAATCAGGAGGCATCAATAAAGAAAAAGCAGACCAAGAGAATTCCAATGGTTTTCAGTGAAAGGCTATCAAGGATTCAAATACCCATATCTCCAAACTCCACCAAACTCTGGTGTTCAGCTCAGGTCATCCTTCCTCCCATGTCTGATGAAGCAGTTCCTCCCCTACATGAGGACTATGTAACTCTTTCCTGCTAAAGTTGCCTTGCAATTCACAGACCCTGTGCCAGACAATGAAGAAGTCATGGGGCTATAATGAAGCATCCTAGAACATTTTCACAAAATACATTGGGAACTTTTATCCTATCCTGGGCCACAGAAATATATGCCCACAAGGAAACAGTGTCTTGGGCAAAGGGCAATAGCTTGCAAGAAGCTTGTGGGAGCCCACCCTGTGTTTCCTCTAAGAACAACTCTTCCACACCCTATAAATTAGTGTTCACTACTCATATATGAACATAATGATTACAAACAATGAGAAACAACTGCATTAAAATCACCAAAAATTAGGAAAGAGTGACAGGAAGCCAGGATGATAAATTTTTGTTTTCTTCAAGGAAGAAGAGTGACCCAGAGCTCTAGAGATGATCACAACCAGAAGGAGTAGAAGCTGCTGACATTGGTGGTATGAGAGGCCAAGCTGGAGTTTAGAAGAAAAGAACAAATTTCTGGCAGCATCAATGAGGGGCAATTAGGGGGCAGCCAAATAATTCAGCAAATTAAAGCACCTGCAAGCAGGCATAGGGGCCAGAGGTTCAATCCCTGGGCCTGCTGTGCCGGCCCCAACCCCAGGGTGCACTGAGACAGCAATTGAGTCTGGGCATGGTGGAGCGTGCCTGTAATCCCAGCTCTTGGAAGGCTGTAAACTGGTGGATCACTACAAGTCCAATCTAGTAGTGAGACCCTGAACACCCTATAGACCCTTCCCTAAAATTAAAAAAAAAATGACAGGCAATTAAAGAGTTAATGATCACCAATATCAGAAATATTAGATACCAGTGGGTAGTTTTGTAACATAAATTTGGTTGTTAACAGACACTAAACCTCACTGTGGGTATCTGTCACCTCTTCCTCCTCCCAGGTTCCCACTCTTCCCACACAACTACAGTAGGAGGCTGACCTTTTTTTATACCTCCACATTTGGGAAAAGGAAAGGGCAATTTCAGAGTACAAAAGAGTGATTGTTTTAAAACTCAGTATGTTACAAACTAGAATGTATTTCCCTTTGTTATTTCTATACAAATACTTCTACTATGGCCATAGAGAAGAAAGGTTACCTTCTGAGTGAAATTATTCATGAAGGAAAAAAATAGAGATTTGAACAAGCCATTGAGGTGACCTATGCATGAATATAGGACTTCAGTCTTTGGATGACTAATCCAAAAAGATGAAAACATAATCAAATTGCAGAAGCACTCCTCAATTTAATTTAACCTTTGAGGGGCCTACTTGAGATTTCTTTAAAATTAATTTCATCCAGTAACTCTCCAGAGGGCATAGAGAAACAGAGCTCAAATGCATGCATGCACATTTATAAACCTACAGTAGTTTATTTACCTTTATGCTTTTTCTTCCAACACTGAAATCTGTATTGCTTATTAAGCCTTCTCCATTTAAAAAAATTGAAAAAGATATTTATATCTGAAGAATTCAAATATTAGTTCCCAATCTTGAAGTATATCCAAAAATTTTCACAAAAAATATATAATTTCCTCTGCCCTCATAATTAAGCTAATACAATGAGTTCTCACCCTTTGGTGTTTTAACAATTATGAAATCCTTGATTAGAAATTCACTAAAAGTTTAACATCCAAGAAGTTTGAAAAACAGTGAGAACTTGCTTTCTACATTGATTAGGGATTTATTATTTCGTTCCTTCAAAAAAACAGTAAAGAAGTGGAAATCAAAGAACATGCCAATTTGACAAGATCTTACCACCTTGGAAAACAGGAGTGCCTTAAGAAATTGTCACCACTATCCAGAAGTGAGTGAATAAAGTGATACATGAGTTCACAAATGTTTCTGATTGTGAATAATTAGGTTCACAAACAGATGCATTCTATGAATTTTTTAATCTGCTCGTGAACTCCTCATTCAGTGATGAACACAACCAGAGCCATCTTCCCTGCACAAACACAAGAAAACCATCTTGCCCAGAATCATGGACCCAAGGTATACTGAACCATTGTATATAAGTTACTCAAAATTTAAGGAAATAACTGAACTAGAGGACTGTGGAGAAAGGTATTTCATTGAGAAAACCATGGACTAATTCATACAAGAATTATTTTATGTCTTTGAAATCTGGTCTGCATTTTAGCATTGTAGCACATCTGAAATGGGACTTGTCACCTTTCACATATTGCATGCCCTATGTGGCTTAGGGACCTGCATTGGACAGCAAAGTCAGAACTGCCTCCCTCTTCAGCCTGTTATGCCCTTCTTGTAAGACTAGTGCTATAGATGTATTTAATCTCCAAGTCTTCAAATCTGCCATTCTCTCTTTCCCAGGCCTATATATGTTGAATTTTCATATAAGAAATAATTTGGAGGAAAAATAAGCAAAATTTTAAATGAGCAAAGAGTGGATTTAAAAAGATATTTTACCAAAGGAGATGCACAAGTAGCTAAGAAGCAATGAAAAAACAACATGAAAATGCAAATCACAGAGCAGAACTAGATTTCCATGTGGGAAATGCTAGAAAATGAATTACTACATTTGTAAAGTTAGGTGGAAAGGCTGTATAAATGTTTAATATGAATATAGTGTTTCTTTCCAACAAGGCAAGCTTTTGAATGGTTAAATTGTACATTTCTCATTTTGGTGTGTCATGTATGTTAATATAATGAAATAAAAATCATAACTCGTACTTGTTTATACATAAAAAATGCAAATCAAAAGGAAAGTGAGCTATCCCTTCACACCCACTGGAACAATTGATTAATAAGATAGACAGTAACATGTACAGGCAATGCTATGAAAAGCCTGGAAATCTTCGCATATTCCTGGTAAGGTTGCAAAAGGGTATACATGCTTTGGAAACAGTCTCATGGATTCTAAAAATTTTAAGCAGAGTCACAACTATATCTACCTAAGAGAAATCAGTGAAGATGTTATGTCTACATAAAACATGTGCCTTTGCAAGACTTGTAGAGGCAACCCAATGTCCATCATGAGCAAACAAAATGTGGTATTTCCATACAATGCAATACCATTCAGAAATCAAAAGGAATTTCTGCACTCTCGTGTTCATTATGGAATTACTCGTGATAGCCAAAGATATGAAACCAACGTCTAAGCATCCAATAGAGTCCAATTAAGCCATTAAAAAGAAATTCTTTCATTTTCAACAACATGGATGAATCTTGAAGACATTATGCTAAGAGAAATAAGTGAAACACAAACAAATAGCACATGATCAGCCAGGCATGGTGGTACACACCTACAATCCCAGCACTCAGGAGGCTGAGGCAAGAGGATGGCTGTGACTTTGAGGCCACTCTGGGCTACAGAGTGAGTGTAGTGAAATTGCATAGTGAGACCTTGTCTCAAAAAAAATGAGAGAGAGAGAAATACAAATGTCTCATCACAAAAAAAAAGGTAAATGAAACGATAGGTATGTTAATTACCATGGCATAATCATTCTACATTATACACATATATCAAAACACTTCATTTTACTCCATATATGTTAAAATATGACTTCGCAATTACAACTAACATAAATTTGAGTGTGTGGTACTGGGGATTGAAGCTAATGCCTTCACACTAAGCTACATTCCTAACTGATTAATTTAAGTATTTTTTTATGTTCAGACAAGACCTTCTTTTTTTACCTTTTTTAATGTATTTAGTACAGGGTCTACAGAGTTTCACTACACAGATCAGACTCGTAGTGATCCTCCTGTTTTCAGCCTCCCAAGCCCTGCGATTACAGTAGTGTGCCACCACGCCCAGTCTAAATCGCTGGCTCAGTGCACCCTGGGGGCGGAGCCAGCACAGCACACTAGGGATGGAACCGGGTCCCTGTGTCTGCCTAAGCGAGCACTTTAATCTGCTGAGCTACCTGGCAGGCCCTGGTTTTTTTGTTTTGTTTTTTTTGTTTTGTTTTTTTACTTTTTTAAATCTTATTTATTTATTTGGTACAAACCTCATTAAGCAGCTCAGACTCATAGTGATCCTCCTGTCTCAGCATCCTCAGCACTAAGATTACAGGTGTGCACCATCATGCCCGGTTTTGGGGCTGCCACATCTTACCCAGGGTTCTGGAGCTGGCAAAGCATGCAGTACTGGGGATTGAACCCGCATCCTTGTGCTTGCCAGGCAAGTGCCTAAACTGCTGAGCTAATGCCCCAGCCCCAGACAAGATCTTGATAAGTTGATAATTTGTAGGGACTGGGCTCTAACTTTTATCTTCCTGCCTCAGCCTCCCAGAGTACTAGAATTCTAGATGTGTACACCATGCTTGACTACAACTATTATTCATTTTAAAAATTCAAGCTTAAAAAAAAGAACCTATTCCTTAGTTGAAAATATTTCTTGGGTCCAGGGCTGCCCATCATTCCCTTTCTTGCTCACTTTCTTTTGCACATTGCTCTACCTAATACTCTTCAATCCAGCTGCAGAAATGTATGCTCAGTGTGGTCTACAACGAGCTCTTCTGGCTAAGCACTGATACACTTATTGCCTGAGTACCTTGAATGACCTTTCTCTAGCAGCTGATCAGAGTGGCTTGATTTAAAATAAAATATGTTTTCACTAAAATAGGCACAAAATCTAAGAGATAACATTTCTATTCTTTATATTAGGCTGGTTTTATTTTTCAATTTCCACAAAAAAATATTACTATTATGTTTAGAGAAAACTTGTCGTTCAAAAAGAAAACTTTAAGGTTGATTCTATTTTAGAGCAACTATATACTACTACTGTGTTCAAAACACTAAGTAACAAACAAGACCTATTTTTTAATTTTTTAATGAGAAAGAAATAGCAATGAGACAGTTTCAAAACAAGTTAGTAGGATAGTTATAATAATTAATACATTGCATATTGTTGTCTTCATAAAGACTTCTCCAACTACAGCTTCTCTAACAGCAATGGAACACCCATCTCTGACAAAACAAAACAAAAAAGGAGGATATAAATGAAAGACTATTTTATAGATGTGTGTGTGTGTGTGTGTGTGTGTGTGTGTGTGTGTGTAGACAAAATAGGATAGATATACAGCTACTTTCTCTTAGTTCAATGAGAAGAAAGATTTGTACTAATACTATTGAGACAAGAGATCATGTCTGCATCTTGTACTGTGAAGGTCTATTATAAGAAATGTGTATCTATTAATCTCCTGAGTGACTTCATGAAGTAAGCCCTGCTATTAACCTTTAGTGAAGGAATGGAGGCGCAGAGATGACATGACCTGCCTAGAGTCACACTGTTAGTAAGTGATGAAGCTAGGATCTGAATTCAACATTTTGTCTTCCAAGTTCATTATTTTAATTCCAGAGTGGGGGAGAAAGGGAGGGACTAGTATTACTTTCTAGTATGGCTCTAAGTGTACTTTGGCCAAAGGAAATCACAACCAGGCTGCCTTGGAGTATATTACTAATCTATCAGACTGTGAGGTCTTAAAGGCAAAAACTATTTCTTGTCCATCCATGTCTCTGCTAGCTTTTGCTGTGTAACAAACTCCCCTAAAACTTAGTGACCTAAAAACTTAGTGACCTACAACTGTCCATTTCACTCATTCTATCAGTTGGCAATTTCGGCTGAGCCTTTGTCTGGCTGGTACCTGAGCAGTATAAGTTACCTTCTGGTCAACAAAGTGTCCCAGCTTCTAGAACTTGATTGACTGTCAAGTGGGGCAACAGAAAGCCACAGGTCTCTTGTCACTCGCATGACAACAGATTCCTCAGTGACACCTTTGGGGGGCAGCTTAAATTAGCCACTCTGTTGCCCTTTAGTGGTTTCTCAATGCTATTTGCAACTCTTTGAAATAGTGTCCAAGGACTTCTACATCTGCCCCAGAAAGAGCACTTGTGCAAGTTGTAGGTCAATGATTTTTGACCAGGAAGTGATGTGTTCCTACAGTGGACATTGTGTAGCATCTGGAGGTATTTAAAGTTGTCATTTTTCAGAGAGGATACTGGCATCCAGTGAGTAGTCAGGGATGTTACTAAATGTTTTCCAATGCTCAGGACATTCTACCTCACTCATGACACATTCCAAAATGTCAAGAGCATTCCAATTAAGAAACCCTGCTTTAGATTCAGAGTAGGCCCTCATTTGCTCCCAAGATGCACCCACAGGCCTGACCAAGGTTCTTACATGGACCGATCACACACACTCCCTTAGAAAATCACTCTCTAGGAAATAACCCTAAATTCACAGAATACCATTTAAATCTCAGGAAACATTCCTAGATGATTGCACAATTCCCCATTACACTCTAATTGGGAGGTGGGTTTCATGCAGGATGATCCTACTGTCTCTTCCTATTTTCTGTGCTCAATCCTGCTGATTCTGATAGTAGTTGTCTCTGAAAAGAATACTTAGTAGCTTTTATTGTAAGTCAATTAATAGTCCCAGGAAATAAAAATGGCTTCCAATGGAGAACTGCATTGTGGGGCTTCTGGGAAAAACATCAGAACTCTTTCATAAAATGTACATTACCTTCAAGGAATAATACAGTTTTAACAAAGCGACACTTGTTTCATAGAGGGAGAGAACTTCTTAATGTCAGAGAGAAAATCAATGTCTATAGAGAGAATGAAAGTTACGCACACATTGATTGGGATAGCAACTCCCAAGTACAAAAGCTACAGGAAATGAAAGCCGTAACTGTCGTCTTAGCATGGCTTTTAGTGAAGCTAATTAGAGGAGAGTGGCTAACATTTCCTTAGCATGAAAGATAAACTAAAATTTTCCCAGGAAATTTACTTCTAAAATTTTCTCAGAAGAACTCAATAGTAAAGGTGTTTTTAATTAACCCTGGACTTTGTTCCTTGCCTATTCACTTTCTTATGATCCTTTATTCTGGTAGCTAGAAAAGCTCTCCTCACTCATTGCTTAGAGTTCCTCATTCAAAAAGGAGAAGAAATGGAGCATGCATGGCTTCTACTGTTCTTTCTTTTTTTTCTTTTTTTATTCTTTTTTGAGACAGAGTCTTGCTAAATAGCTAGTGTTTGGTCTGGTCTCAAACTTGGAATCTTCCTGCCTCAATCTCACAAAGTGCTGAGACCACAGGCCTGTGCTACCATGCTGGGCCTGTTTTTTGCTTTATTCAGAATACCTTCCACTCCCTTCCCTCCATTTCTATCTCTTCTCTTTTTCTCTTACCCATCCCACTGGAACCCAGGGTTTCCAAGAGGACAGATAAGGAATGACAGGATTACACCTGAAATGGTTAGTAAACACATTCAGGACCCAGGACAAAGGTATACCCTCCCTCCACAGCCCCCAGGGTTTGCTGTGTAACTAAAAATAAGATTCTGAACCAAAGATCCTTTGCTCTGCTCACTGTCCTGATTCAAGGCCAGAATTGGATCTAAACCCATCCAAACAAGAGTCAGGAGTCTTCATCCAGCGTCTTGATTTAGGAGCTCTACTTCCTCTACAGACTTGCGCTTTCAGTTATAACTTGTGAAACAGTGATGATGGGTGAGGTACACCTTCCAAGAAGGTACAAGAATCTGGGACAGAGAAGTACAGTGATATAGACTCTAAGTTTTCCTATCTGGAAAACAGGGATAAAGTTGTGGGCCTCAAAAAGATATTGTAAAAGTAGAAATCCATTTTACCCAAAAGGATCCATGGAGCACTTGGCCTGTGTCCCACCAGGCTGGGCCAAGAGCAAGCAGAATGACAAGAAAGTCCTTGCACTCACTCTCCTAGCAGCATCTCCTGTCCTCTCACGGCAAGGAGAACAGAACAATCTTTGCAGACACTATGAAGTGTCCATTTGCATCAAAGAATTAGTGAGCATTTACTGATCATCTCAGGATACTTACTGGTGAAAATTTACTATGGAGACAAGGAATGTAAATTTCCCAGTGCACAATATATGTCTCAAAAGATTTCCTGTAAGTTTGTATCCCCAGGTCTTTTCTCTGAGCCCCTCAACTCACCCACTCATCTCTTCCCTCCAGCCCAGCCCCTGACCTCTACACTTACACAGAAGCCTACCCTGGCTTCTCTCCTCAGTCCTATGAGAGCGAGATCACAGACTTCTTCAAATCATGAATCATGTCTTCTACTTCAGTAACACAGCCCTCCAAAAATATCTTTATCAGAATTTTCCATTCTCTCCATTCTAGTAGGCAGGCTGTTGAACCGAGAGGAGCTCCCACCCTCAAGTGTCGCATGCTCAGCAGAGAAGCTTTTCCATGCCTACGGAACACTAATATTGAGTGGGAACACACAAGACTAGAGAAAGCAGGGCTGAGTTTAAATCTTTCCCAGAAGAAAGGGAGGAATGGGGGAAGGGGAAGACCCCAGAAGGATGAGCAGGGTGGTGGTAGCATATGGACTGGAAGCTGGGAACTGAATGGCTGAGGGGAGACAGAAGAGACGTTTTCAAAGTTTTTCAGGATACGTGTTGTACCATGTACCCAAGGCCTTGGCATGAAGGGAAGATTGTACACTCCACACAACTTCCTGAAATGTGAGTGCCAATGGCCTCCATAAGGTGACAGCAGGGAGTGCTCTGAAATAAGGTGTGAGAGTTTCTATTTTATTTTTTTATGGGACTTCATAGCAACTCATAAATGTCTCCCACCTTGTAATGACTCTCACCCTCCTCCAAATGTCTTCTGCATCTGTTAGGGCTCAGAGCCATTTCCTCCGCATCCATGAAACCTTTCTCAGACCTTCAGGCCACAGCAGCACCCGCACTCCCAACCCACAGCTGCGGTTTGTGTTGCTGATCTGCTATCTGTGGGCTTGTGCTCTCCTGCCTTCTATCAATGTATTATTACAGGAGTAATTCTTAACTATAGTTTTCATCATGTCAGACCTGGACTCGAAAATTTTGACTGACTTTTTTCTGCCAAGAGGATTTTAAAAATTGAAGGAAATCAGTCACTGATCATAAAAAATGTATCTTGCAGATATTGGCCCAGTACCTCTCCTACATAAGCATTTTCCCAGAGCTCGAGTGAATGCAGTGTGCTGTCATATTTCATTCTTTTTGTTATACTATTCCACAGCTTATGGTCCTGGTCTGTTCATCTGTGTGCCGATGCAACACAGCTTCAAAAAGCCAATCACAGGAGACAAAACTCAAGGCTCTAGATTCATGTTTTCAAAGCTCAGTGTAGACTAACAAAGAGTTGCTGTGTCATATGCAGAAGTATGTAATAGTATTAAAAGGATTCTAAACTATCTCAGGAAGAAATCATCCTGAACCTTTCTTTGTTGGACCATTGTAATTGTCATTTAAATCTGCCCAAATTTGTAGTCACGCACTCCTACCATGAGATTTTCCTGAGTTTAGCTTATTGTTGGGAGAGTAGTCAAAGTTCTGGAACCAAAAGTATAAATGATGAAAACAATATTTTCAGAGCCTTTTGATTCTTTCTTTTAATATATTATTCGTATATGTCTGCATTATAACCATTCCATGCATCATGGGGAGTTGCTATGTTGTGTAACACATCTTAATTCTCTTTTGGTCCTCTTGCTCTCCCACCCTTCCCTGCTCTCCCCAACTCTTACTCTCCTTCCTATTTGCAAAAGCTCTATTTCCATTACTACTCTGACATAAAGAAGGATAAACTTGAGCCATTTGTAGGAAAATGGATGCACCTTGAAGCTATATTGTTAAGTAAGATAAATCAGGCACACAAGTTTATTTATTTT
>NW_004524645.1:9445278-9458674 GCF_000260255.1 Octodon degus
CATGCAGTTCGGACTGACCTTGAGCTCACTTTGTAACCAAAGCTAGTCTCAAACTCACAGTGATCCTCCTGCCTCAGCCTCCCAAGTGGTCAGATTACAAGCATACACCACCATACCCAGCTTCAAGAAGATCTTTTTCAAAAGGAAAGGAAACACTTCCAATTCTGCACCTCAGAAACCCCAGAGCTGGCTCCAGTCCAGTTCATTCAGGATGTCTTGGAGTAGACATGGATATCAGCACTCAACTTCTAATGTGTGGACAGAGTTGGGAGCCAGTGTGTTAAACACATCAGTCACCTCTTGTTGTCTTGGTAGAAAAGAGTGTCTAGGACCCACAGGAGGACTTCATAAACTATATAAGGGCACCAGCTTCCTATAAGGCTGGCAAGAGCAAGAAAGGATGCCCACCTCTGACGGTGTTGGCAAACCTCTGACATCTGCACCACAGTGGGCTGTCTGATATCATTGAAATTTCTAAAATGTCTACCATTCAGAGACCAGGCAAAAGGAGCAAGGCATCCACATCCACCAGGAGGAAGGGACCACAGCCAGGCATCGTGGCATTCATCTGTAGTCCAAGCAACCTGGGAGGATGAGGCAGGAGGATCACAAGTTCAGCTCAGCCTAGGCAACTTAGTGACTTAGTGAGACCCTGTCTCAAAGTAAAATTTTAAAAAATTTAGTAAAAGAGTGCTGAGAAGTTAGCTCAGTGTGAAGGTAATGAGTTCATTCCACAGTAGAGCAACAAAGGAGGAAGAGGAGGACAGTGCTGCAACACAAACTGCCTGCCTGAGGAGACGACACATCCCTATCAAAAAATCTTTCTGATATCAAGAGAACTGAAAGCCAGGGTGGTGGCACACACCTGTAATCCCAGCACTTGCAAGGCTAAGGCAGGAGGATCTCTGTGAGAACAAGGCCAGACTGGGCTATATATTGAAGCTCTGGCTCATCAAAAGGTGGGGGGAGGACTTGTGTAGCAGCAACAAGGATTGGCAGACTTTCCAACAATACTACCGTGTGTCTAGAAAAAAATCTGTATGTTCTGTACTTCTGCAGGTAAGCCCTCTGTCCTCTGGCCTAATTTAAACCATTATTAAGTTACTTCTCAATTGATGTTGAAACAGGAAAGACTTAGCTGAATGGCCATATCTTAACATTGATTTTTGCATGATCCATTCCCGACTTTGACTCTCAGGCCAAGCTCATGGCCGGAATTTTCAAGGAGATTCTGAGCAAAGATCAATGAACAAACATGACTTGGAATGGTGCAATTGAATTGAAACTATTTTCTCAGATCGTGTTAGCTCAACATTATATGCTGACATAAGAGAAGAGACCAAAGATGCCTCCGCTCTGCTAATTAAAAACAATTGCAACCCTCAGGTAATGCAATATTGTAATTGTTATGAAAACTTTCTCTTTTTTAAATAAAAAACTATTAAATAGATTTTCATTACCCAGCTATTTCTGAAACTTCTATTCAGTAGTTAACAGAGTAAAACAGGGACTTCACATTCTTGAGGGTTATAAATTCTTCAAATGACAAATACTACACAAATTATAAAGTCTTCCACAACAAAAAAATAAAATAACTGGGTAATATCAAGGAACATACTGGACTTCATTCTGAAGAAAGAAAAGCAAAACTTAGTGGCCCTCCTTGTCCCTAAGCCTCTGAACTCTTAGATCTTTACTTTATTGCTTAGTCCTTGTCCCTTGGCCTCAAGTCCAGGCTGTAGCCCAGCCTGCCTAACATGGGGTCCTTGGCTCTCTCACCATCAAAGATTCTGTCCAAATGATGAGATTCCTTGGGCCACTGTCCTCAGAAGATCACTACCAGGCATTAGAACTAGAAGTGTGCTGCTCTTTATGGGAGGCACTTTGTCACCACTGTTCTCTCACTATCTACTGCCTTACTGTTATGGCTTATGTCTAGATATTTCCCCAAAGCTGCATGCAGTCTTAGATGGGAATTTGAAGAGTGTCGGGCGCCCTCCCGTCCAGCAGGAAAGCACTCAACACGATTTGTGCGGCGGAAAGGCTTTAATCGTTCTCCTGAGTGATGCGCCCCGAGAGAGCACAGTTCCTCTCTCCGTCCCTCTTCCTGTCTCTGACCCTCCGCGTCGCGGAGCGTTTCTTTTATATCCTCACACTGTCCAATCGAGGGTTGATACATGTTACAGCGCCATTGGTTACAATCTCAGGGAAGGTATCTTACATCATTATAGGCGGGTGTATAGCGACTGCGGAAGCAGGAAATGAGCGCCATCTTGGCACACTCGGTGGGAGGGGTAATCTAGCGCAGGCTTCAAGGGCTGCAGCAGGCCTCACCCAATGGTCCCTAGGAGTTTTGGTTCTGAAGCCGCGATTCACGGCATGGGCTCTCTACAGAAGAGGTGGCTGGATTGAGGGTGTGAGATGCTGGGATGGATTCTTGGTGTGATGCTAGGACTAAGGGTGCCCTGTCCTGGGCGTGAGTCCGTGTAGCCTGGATCAATATAAGGGACAGAAAGAGGGCCACTGTTGTCACTTGCTGCTTAACTTCATCACAGCCTTCTCCTCTGCGATGCCTCTCTGCCATGCTACCCTGCCTTGGAGCCAGCCAACTACAAACAAACTTTTACAAAATGTGAACTACAATAAACCTTTACTCCCTTAACTTTGGGTGTTGGATATTTTGTCTCATCTATCAGAAAAGTAAGACACTTATCCACCAGCTACAGAGAAAATGACAAATACATATGTGGACACACATCTATGTACATAGCCTCATATGATGTGTGTATGCAGCCAGCCATCTGTGTCTGTGGATTTTGCATGTGCGATACAACTAATCTCTGATTGAAAATATTCAAAACTCAGGACCAGCTTGATAGCTCAGCAGACTAAAGCACCTGCTTAGGCAGAGCGCAGCAGCCAGGCATGCCATGCTATGCTGGCCCCACCCCCAGGGCACGCTGAGATGGCTATTGAGACTGTGTATGGTGGAGCGTGCCTGCAATACCAGCACTTGGTGGCTGAAAACAGGAGAATCACTACAAGTTTGATCTACATAGTGAGAGCCTGAACACCTTGTAGACACTGTCCTAAATACAGAAAAAAAATTCAAAAATCATTCTGACTGTGCTGAAAATACAAACTTTTTCTTTATCATTATTCCTTAAATGATGTAGTATAACAATGATTCCCACAACATTCACCCTGAATTAGGCATTCCAAGGAACTTAGAAACAATTCAAAGTATTCCTGAGGATGTGTGTTTCTTATATGAAAATACTACTACACCATTTTCATCGTTGGCATCAGGGATCAAACTCAGTACCTTGTGCTTGCTAGGCAGGCACCTAAGCCACTGAGCTCTCCCCAGAACTACACTGTTTTTATAAAGAGTTGGAACATCTGTATATTTTGGTATTCGTGGGAAGTCCTGGAACCAATCCTTCAAAGATACCAAAGACTATATATTACTTTTCTCTTGTTGCTGAGACAAAAATCCCTGACACTCAAAGTTAAGCAAGGAAAAGTTTATTTAGCTCACAGTCTGTAGAGGTTTCAGTTCATAGTGAGCTGGCTCCTAAGAGGGTGGCATGGCACAGGGGTAACAGTTTAAGGCAGCAGAAGACAGCAAAAGCAGCAAGAACAAAAAAATGGGAAAAGCACGCCTCTTTTCTTGCCTAATATCTTAAGCAGGCTACCCGACCTCCCCAGGGCACATGTGTGTAGAACTCACACCATCTCCATGCCCTCCTCTTGCACAGGATGAGGATGCTTACAAAGCAAGGACCCTGACTCCCTGTTGAGTGGCTTAGTTGAGCTTATAAACTTCTTAAATTGACACAATGTATCAACTGTTACACTACCATACATATATGTAGACATATACATGTATATACACATATATATGTGTATTGTATTACTCAGCTTTCTCATTGCTGAAATACAATACCTGACAGCCACAACTTAAAGGAGCAGAAGTTTATGGTATTTGGCTCATGGTTCTAGGGGACTGGGTCCATAGTTGACTGGTTCCACAGCAGAAACATCACAGTGGAGGAAAACTGCTTAGTTCATGGTGGCCAAGAAGCACATCAGGGGGCAGGCCAGATAGTTCAGCAGACTAAAGCGCCTGCTTAGGCAAGCGCAGGGACCAGTGTTCAATTCCCAGCCTGCTGTGCCGGCCCCGACCCCAGGGTGCACTGAGACAGCAATTGAGACTGGGTGTGGTGGCACACACCTGTAATCCCAGTGCTTAGGAGGCTGCAAACAGGAGAATCACTATGAGTCCAACCTGAGTAATGAGGCCCTTTGACTCTGTACTAAACACATTTTAAAAAAGAAAGAAAGAAGCATAGCAGGGGAACAGTGCCAGAGAGAAAGGGGCCAGAAACCAGATATAGTACCCAAGATCATGCTTCATAACCCACCCAGACACACCCAGAAGTGTGCTTTAATCTGCTAGGTGTCAATATGACAATCATGAAAAACAAACATAGAGGACCATTCCTCCCCACAACTTTCTCATCCCAGCAACCTGTTACTAGTGTGTGCTTCCAACAAAGAGTTGAAAGGAACAGACATATGCACACAAACAAGGCATCTCATTCCAATTCCATGCATCAACCAAGTAGCCAGCAGTTGCTGAAACCCCAAGATTCCATAGACATATGTTTTAAATTCATGTGGTGCAAGTACTAGGCAGCCAGTTCACTAAATGAACTGTTCAGGGTACATGAAACAAGTCCCAGAAGCCCAAAGCAGTTTAGGTTCTTTTCTGCCTCCACTGGCTTTGTTGTGCAAATGATCGACAATTTGTCCACAGTTTCTTTCACTCTCTGATTCTCCTGCCTGGAGCCCAGTACTACCAGATCAAACTGCAAACCTCTACCCATACTTTGGAACTGAATGGTGGTGTCATGGTAGTAGTGAACCCAAAGACAGTGAAAGTACTTTCCTAAGAGAAATTTGGGACTGAAGGAGTTTTGTGGCTACAATGACCTCAAATAAATCATCCGAACTACAGTTAAAATCTTCTAAAGTAACTCATTCCATTTTCTGACTGATTTAATTATCACACAAAATCATCACATGAAAATAAGTGTCTAGATTGTAAGGGCCAGTGCAGCATGGGTCTCAGCCTGTGATAATTACCATTGTTCCTCCAGTGCTACTGACTGCCCCCAAACTTGGCTCAGCTGGGCATGGTGATATACACTTGCAATCCCAGCACTCAGGAGGCTAAGACAGGAGGTTTTCCAAGAGTTCAAGACCAGCCTGGGCTGCATAGTGAGTTTAAGGCTATAGCAAGACCCTATCTCAAGAAAAAAAAAATCTGTATCTCCCAATGGCTTCCCATAGTGATTTCATTTTTATACTGGAAATCCAAGAGAACGATGATTTACTTTAGTCTGTTCATTCTGGACAAATGTTTTGAGACCACAATCATATTTACCTATTCCCAACACCCACTATGAGTTTCTTATTGTCTAAGTTCAATATGTTTGGTTCATTTGACCTTTTGTATGGATTGATTTGGTTTGGTTTGGCTTGCTTTGGTTTGGTTTGGTTTGGTTTGCTTTTGTTTGGTTTGCTTTGGTTTGCTTTGGCTTGGCTTGGTTTGTGGTACTAGGAGTGAAACCTGAGGACTTCACACTGAATTGCACTATTTTATTTTTTTAGTTTTAAGACAGGATCTCACCAAGTCACCATATTTTCAGATTAGGCTCAAGTCATTGAGCAACAGTCACTGACAGTATAAATCCTCAGACATGTTGGCAGCACAACTCAGTCAAATCCAAAGGGAAGCCAATGATGTGATCTTCAGTTTGAGTCCAAAAACCTGAGCAGCTAGTGTAAGTCCTGGTATTCAAAGGGCAGCAAGCCTGAGTTCTGATGTCCAAGGCAGGAAATGAGAGTGTCCCAGCTCCTAGCATGCAGATGGGCTGTGGGGAGCAGTTGAAGCTGAATATTAGTCACACATGAGGGGCTAGAGCAAGATCAGCCCCAAGAACATGGAGTGCCCAAGGCAAGCCAGGTGAACAAGTTGACCCACCCCTAAAAATACAGGATGTCCAAGGAGAGCTAGGAGGACAAGTTGTTAGGCAGATGAGTATCACTTAACATCAACTCATGAAGTGTGTAAGTAAACACACTGCAATTGTTGGGTGACTTCTTTTCTCCAACGAAGAGAGAGGGCCTCAGTTTTCTGCATTTTGACTCCTGCCTTCATTTGTTCATGGTCCTCCCCCCTGAACACTGGGCGTTTCTCAAGAGCTGCCCTGGACACAGCAGCGGACCAATATCAAGGTCACCTTCTGGATTTATTCTCTATAGGTGCCCAGCCAATTGGATGATGCCAGTCTACACTGAGGGTCAACCTCCCCTACCTCATCCACTCAGACTGTCAAGTTAACCCCCTCCAGAACCACCTCTGCAGACACTCCCCAAGTTTTCCAAGGTTTTCAGTACCCTTAGTAGATGTCAAGTGACACTTAAAAATAATCATTATGAAAAGTATCTACTGTATTGCTGTCTGGCTAGGTCATCCAAAAGGAGAAGGAGCAAAAGGAAAAGGATGAGAAGAAGGAAGGAAAAAGAGAAAGGAGAGGAAGGGGGAGGAAAATAATAAGCAGGAAGTTCCAAATATTAAAAATAATTACAGAAGTTGGGCATGGTGGCACATGCCTATAATCTCAGCACTTGGGAGGCTGAGGCAGGAGGATTGTTGCAAGTTCAAGGCCAGCCTGAGCTACAAAGTGAGTTCAAGGCCAGCCTGACCTGCATAATGAGACCCTGTATCAAAAAGACAAAAAAAAATGACAAACAAATAAAATAACAGTGCCTTGGCTTTGCTAAAGAGACACCATTATTCCCTGAATTACAGACTGAGGAACTGGACACTGATCCAAAGTCATGGGGTGGCAAACTTTTCTTCTAAAGTACCAGGAGGGGCTGGAGAGATGGCTCAGTGGTCTAAAGCACCTACTTGGAGCAAGCTTAGCAAAGCATCAGGGACTGCGGTTCAATCCCCCAGCACCACATGCCAGCCAGCCCCGCCCCCTGGTGGGCTGAGCTGGCCACACACACACACCACTCTCTCTCTCTCTCTCTCTCTCTCTCTCTCTCTCTCTCTCTTCTCTCTCTCTCTCTTTCAAATAAATAAAAAATAAAATAAAATAAAACAATTTAATATTTAAAAAAATAAAAATAAAAAATAAAGTACCAGGAAGTCAAAATTTGAGGCTTTTTGGGGAGAAGACAGGAGGATATCCTGTCACTATTTCATGACTTCACACATTGTAATCATAGGAAGTCTCTAAAAATGACCCATTTTTGGGCTCCGCCACCTATACTTCTGATTTCATTCATCTGGGTGTAAGCTGGGCAGCAGAAGGTTTGAAGTTACTCCCAGGTGATTCCAATGTAGAGCCTAGGCTGAGGATCACTGCATTGGTGCAGATTCCTGGGGCTCAACACTATACTTGTTGGAGAAGGTATCCCACTATATGGTTGGTGTTGCCCGGGCTGGTCTTGAATTCATGCATTCAGGCAATCCTCCTGCCTTAGCCTCCCAAGTAGCTGCAAGTATAGGCATATGTTACCATGCCCAGCTTCAATACATCTCCTTTTAAGATCCAGAATCCTTTTTTTCCTTTTAAATCTATAATAGAATACTGTATCTATCCCTCCACCGATATTTTTTAATGTATCTGGCACAGGGCCTCACTACGCAGCTTGGACTCATGTGACTCTCCTGTTTTCAGCCTTCCCAGTGCTGACATTACAGGCATTTTGCACTGTGCCTGGACTCAGTCCACTGCTCAGTGTGCCCTGGAGTTGGGCCAGTGTGGCATGCAGTACCAGGAATCGAACTCCAGTCCCTGCACTTGCCTGGACAGGCACTTAGTCCACTGAGCTATCTCTCCAGCCCTCCACCCATTTTGGAAAATCACATATTTTTTTGTTTTCTTTCTTTTTTCCATACTGAGAATTAGCACTAAACCTTCAAAATGAGCCATATCTCCAGTCCTCTTTTATTTACTGTGTATTTGATTTGAGACAGGCTCTCACTAAGTCTCAGAATTGCCAAGGCTGGGCTGGAAATTGCCATCCTGCCTCAGCCTCCCAGGGTGTTGAGATGGCAGGAGTGCCCCACCATGCCTGGTTAAAACATCATATCCTGTTGGCACACAACACACTTGCTCCCAGACACACCATCCATGGCTGCTTCAGTCCCTCAGCAGCAGTGTGATATAATCAGAAGACTGCAGGAGGCCCACAAAGCCTCAAACACTCCATCTCTGGCACTTTTGAGAACAAGGATGTCAACCTCAGACACAGAGCCAATAGCAAATTCTTCAATTGACAGTCTGGGCAATGCACAACCTTTCTCGTGTGAACTCCAGACACTTGTTTGTTTGTACATTTGTCACCATTTTCACTATGGGGACCTTCTCTCCTGCCATTCTCCTGGACCCTCCTACTCTGTGTGTAACTTAGGAAGCTCCAGGACTTGCGATATAGCTCATTGGCACAGCACCTGCCTGGAATGTGCAAGGTCCTGACTTTGATTTCTGGGGAAGAGAGAGAGAGAGAGAGAGAGAGAGGATTCCATGATATTTTTGCAATATAATTTATAACAAACCTAAAGAGGAAAGGTAATACATTTTTTGGTTTTGACATGGGGTCTCACTGTGCAGTCCAGGGTGGCCTTGAACTCACTATGTGGCTCAGGCTGCCTTTGAACTCATGGAGATCCTCCTACCTCAGCCTCCTGAATCCTGTGATTACAGTCTTGCACTACACTTCGCTTGGTAATAGATTTTATTTCAATAAATGAATGTATATAATTGTGACAAAAAGTCTTTTAAGGTTTTCTACAATAGGAACCTTTAATAATTACCATGTACAGGAGATTATTGAACTGAATGAACAAATGCATTTTTATAAATGTCTGCATATTTCCCATTCGAGCATCTCCTGTGCTGCATGGACCCCAGCTTTCTAAGACTGAACACTCTTAACATCTGAAGCTACCCTAAAGTATGTGATTCTCAGTATCTTGCCCATTTGATATGTACCATATGACATGTACCAGGCATTATACACCTAGAGGAAGAAAGCATTTTGTTTGCTTTGGGGTGTCTCTGGGTTTCACTCTGAGGATGTTCCTACAGTTAATATGCTGCAGCCCCTTATGCTTCACTTTAGGTATGATGGATTTAGGGAAAGCCATCTGGAAGGATGTCCAGCCCCACTTGCCTTACCCTAGACTGTTCCCTTATTAAATTCACAACCTAAATTTCCAAGAGCTTCAGTCTGATGTGCTGGTAGTGTGGGAGAGTTGCCCATGGCTGGAGAATTTGTAATTTCATGTCAGTCATAGGCATGCCTCTCAGTCCCCAGTGAAATACTTTTAGTGATATCTTTTCTCCTTCATAGGCAGTCCTCACAGGCTGTCTTTCCATAGGATGTTGATAAGTGCTGTGTATCTCCATAGCTGGAGAAGCTGAAGCAGGGCGCAGAGCCACTGCAATCACAGACTCGCTCCACTGTGAGGGTTAGCAGGTTCCAAGGATGGCTCCTCTGAGTGAGGCTGCGGGAAGCCCCCAGCCATGTGTGTAATCAGGCCTCCTTCGTGCAAATCACTCTCATTTCAGTCAATAGCCCTAGGAAGAAAATAGAATCGTTAACTGGAATAGAGAAATCTGAGAAAGCATTTAATGCATTTATTGTATGAAGTGCTTGCACCATTAGAAAGCTCCTTGATTCAGCAGGAGGAAATTGCTGAGAATTTACAAAGGCTAAATGATCTTCAGAGCTGCTCCTAAATCTTTTCCTAGCTTGATTTGAATCACAAGCAATGAGCAACTGCAGAGTATACTGCAACCTAACTCACACACAGTGTGTTAATACATCTTCTTGCAAGACACAGGAACTCATTTAGATTAGTTTCAATTACAAATATTCAAAATAGCCAACAGCACATGTGTCTGGTCTTGGAGGAGCTAAGAAATCTCTGAGCTCCACGGGGGCCTGCCTTGCTCCCTGGTCCTTCAAGTTGTGAGATGACCTTTTCATTAACTTCTGATGGACCTTTGGTTTTGAGTGTGCATTTCTGTGATCAGATTCTTTGTGAAAGTCATCTACAGAGACTGGACTCCGGTTACTTTTTCTTATTTTTCTCTCCCAGCCAGAATATTTAACTAACCAGAAGACTCCGATTCTATGTGTAGCATGAGGAAGTGTGGTACATCAAGTCACAGAAAAATAAGTGCTGGCCAATTAGCTCAGAAGATTAAAGTGCCTGCAAGCAGGCGCAGGGGCCAGGGTTGATCCCCAGGCCTACAGTGCCAGCCGCCCCTGGGGTGTTCTGAGACAGCAATTGAGACAGGCCTTGGTGGTGTGCCTGTGATCCCAGCTCTTGGGAGGCTGTAAACAGGAGAATCACTGAGTCTGATCTAGTACTAAGACCCTGAACACCCTGTAGACCCTTCCCTAAAATACAAAAAAGAAAATAAATTGTTGTAATTGCATCCTGGAGCATACTTACGGTGTATATCTAGATGTCCCCTCGTAGGTGGGCTTTGGGAGGTTTGGGCCATGGGAGCAGTGATAACGCACATTCAGCAGTGGAACCCATGCGCTTATAGCTACAAGTTATGTTGAGAGGTGGTTGGGTGGTGGTTGGGAGCCTGGCTGGAGGAGGTGGTCACTGGGGGCATGGCCTGGAAGGGTCTCTCTCTCCCTCCTCCTTCCCTGATCACTTCTCATGGCCACACTGCTCATCTGCCACACTCCCCTGCCAGACCACGCTGCGTTGGAGCCTGCTAGTTATGGACTGGAACTTCTGCAAACTGTGAGCTGAAATAAACTCTTCTTCCTTAGAGTTTTGTGGGTGCCAGGCACTGTGTCTCAGTGGCGAAAAAGGAACTAAGACTGATGAGGAGAACAAAACTTTGGGAAACTGAAATTTAAGACCAAAATGGCCAGCATGCAGAAAAAAACTGCCTGACCATAGCCTGCTCCACTTTGGTAACTCAGCCTATGTGTTCCCGCCTAAAGGCCCTATGTAAAGAAACAACAAGAGAAAGTAACTGTATATCTAGCCTAACTATTAATTCAATGAGAAGAAAGATTTGTACTAATAGTGTTTGGACAGGATATCATGTCTTCATCTTATACTATGAATAACTACTACAAAGACAACAATATGCAATGGATTAATTATTATAACTGTCCTACTAACCTGTTTTTATTTTTTTATTTTATTTTATTGAGAAATCAATGAGACAGTTTCAAAGCTGATTAATAGGACATTTTCAATAATTAACACATTGTACATTGTTATCTTCTTACTGGTTATCCATAGTACAAGAAACAGACAAGATATCCTGTCCAAACACTATTACTACAAATCCTTCTTCTCACTGAATTAAGTGAATTTATATCTACCCTAACTATTCTGCATATACAGATACAAAATGGTCCTTCCTTTATATCTCCTTTTTTCTTTAGTCCTGCCAGAGATGGAAATTCTATTGGCATCTAAATACTATAGGTGCTTGAATTCAGCAAAACAATCCAACACAGTCCAGCAGTCCACAATAGTAGTGGGTTATCCACAGAAGTTGTTGACTATAGCCTTTTACAGCTCAGCATGTTAATATGGCTTTACTTTATATACCTCGTTTTTATACTTTTCTGCTGGATGGTTTACACCAAGATAAAGCAAGACCTATATAACAAGAAATATAACTTTTGTATCTGATAAGATCAGTCAAGTCCCCTCAGCATTTATCCTGTAACCCTGTACTGCACTTTGTAGATCCTTTTTCAGTGTCAGCCATGCGGATGAGTCATGGTCATTGCCTGACCAATTTGTTCTCTGTGAAAGCCTGAGAGAAAGTTTTCTCTCCAGGTGACTCTCCTTAAGCACACTATACATCATCAATCACATTCCTCTGTGGCTCCATAATCTCCTTGATCAGAAAATTGGGGGCACAACTGAGTTACATGACGTTACAGTATGGGTTCTCCTATGTCCTCAGTCTTCACTGACCTTGAAATGCTAGGGCCAAAATGTTGGTGGACCTTGCAGCACTTCCTTTTCTCCAATTTTTGATCTGAAAACTTAGGTTCTAACCTGTTTTAAAACTGTCTCATTACTATTTGTTTCTCAATAAAATTAATTTTTAAAAAGAGAAACAAGAAGCATTGCTCAGGGCTCAGACTTTGGGCACCTAGCTCCTCTGAGTCCGCTAGCATGATAAACTGGTCTGTCCACCTTTGTGAGTGCCGCTCAGTTCTTTAGTGATGACTGGTTCACTGTGACAAGACAAAAAGTGAAAGTATGTCATGTCCCAGCTAACAGAGGTAGAGGCAGCTCATGGTCCACATCTCAGGTACAAATGACTCTGGCCTTCTTGGCTCCAAAGCCCAGACTACATTCACTTTATAATGCTGCTTCAGATTAAAACAACTGATCACCTGCCACTGTTGGCCAAATCCAAAGTTAAATAGATTCACCATATGACCCAGTGATTGCACTCCAAGGAAAATGCAAATAAGTAGTACACAAACTGCTGTGTGTGAATGTTCACAGGAGTACAGATTCCATGGTGGGGGGGTCCCATCTGAAAGGATCCAGGCTCTTGAGGATGCCAAACAAGGAACTGGAGGTTATACACATGTACACATGGTGGTAAGGGAAAAACAGCTAAATGTATTGAAGTGAATGGGGGCAAGTGTGCTTGGAGCCAGCAGGTTCCTGTCATCAGAAGCAAAAATAGCACAAGCCAGGGGAAAAATGGCACAGGGTGTTGAGAAGAATGGAGTAGACAAGAAATAAATTGAGTATAATGATTTGAAAAATGGACCCCATCTAGGCCACCACCCATGAGATCTTTCAGGGTATGATTAACAATATGATTGACAAGGTGCTGAGTCACTCCAGTTGTATCTACTGAGCATGTCATCCATACTTCACTTGTTTGTAACTGGACAAGTGACATGTCGTCATGTGTATGACCCATTAACAAGGTCCAAGTGAGGGATGGTCTTTATGGGTCCTGCTGGGCCTTGGGCTGGAACTGTAGGAATTTCCTGGGGTCTTTGTTATTCTTATTTCTGCCTCTCTTAAGACAAAGGAAGGGGTTGACTCTGGGGTACTGCCCAAGTTCAGGTGAGTGGCCCCATAGCCCCAGTTGTACTACTTATACTAATATTGTTCAAAATAACCAAACAGCCTAGTTCTAGCCCAGGCCCGGTGAGTGTGTGGGAGAGCTTCCAGCTACTCTGCTCCTGCAGGACCTACTACTGGTCCCAGCCCAGGCACAGGGTGGGTGAAACCCACTTCCACCCCCTTGGGATCCCTGCAACACTCCGCAGCACCTCC
>NW_004524645.1:9467359-9468934 GCF_000260255.1 Octodon degus
CTCTACCTGTGAAGTTTTGCATGGTTCCGGTGGGCGTGGAGGAGATATTCAGTGCACAATCATGGCAACCGAGGGTGGATTTGGTGCCGAGAGAACACAGGTTAATAATGGACACAGCTACGAGCCGTTGTTCTTTTTTGTTGTAGTTGGCTAAAGTTCATGTGTAGTAGAATCTTCAGGCAGCTCTCCCACCTGCCTGCCCTTCTCCTCCCTCAACCTCAGGATTTGTCTGAGTTTCATTTCACAAATCAGCAGCAAGTGAAAATACCTAAAAAGATACAGCACAGTGAATATGGAAGACTAAGGACCCCAACCTTTGTTCTTTAAATAAAAGGTGTGTGTTCAAATCATCTTGGAAAACACTCTTGAACATGCCACTCTCTAGATGCACTGAGCAGTGCTAAGCAGCCCTGCAGAAACAGACCTGTTGGGCTCAGCAGCACGTGGTGTGGCCTTTACAAGCTCCCTTGCCCACAGAACTGGCTTTGTGCTCTGGTGCCCAGCCCCAAGTTGGCTGCGAAGCTGCCCCCTGGGGGGAGGGGGAGGGGAAGCTGGCACCCAGTGCCCAGAGTAGGAGAGAATGTGGCCGGCTGGAGAGCAGCTCACCCGCCTTCACTGACTCACGCAGAACCCGCTGCCATTGCAGGGATTCCTTGGGAACACACGCGGATGGAGCCATCTGGCCGTGCTCCCACGTGGTATCCCCTCCTTCTATTTACTACACACAAACCAGAAGCTCTGCAGACACTGCAGAAATACAGTTTGTTTAGGTAGCTAAAAATATCACCGAAATGGCATCTGGCTGTTGCCACATTTCTCAACTCCTCCCACATGCCTGGGGCCCTGCACTGAATTACCCTTGATACACGCTGTGGATATGGGAGCAGATGGTGCTCGGTCAGGGGTGTTTGACTATTGTGGTCCAGTCTGGCCACTCTGTTTTCCCTTTAAGAATACCTAAGAGAATTAGAAATGCAAAGAATAAAAGATGAGAATCAAAACAGTGATTTATTATATATCCAATGGAAGGCTTAAAAGCAGCCAAGAGAAAGGGGAACACAGCCATTCAGTCTTGTATTGAAAACCCAGTCTTTCTCATTTCTGAGCACGCAGCCTCCAGATACAGCCACTCCCATACACAAGAACATATTCATTACACTGTAGCAAGGTTTTTAATAGCAAAGATTGGAAACAATAAAAATATCCATCGAAAGAGTACTAGTGGAATGAACCTTGGAAAAATATACAAAGGAAAACTATGCAGCCATGAAAAAGAGAATGAGGAAGGTCTCCATATACTGGAGAGAATCCCAGAAAATGTTGCTTGGTGGAGGGGGTGAATCAAGATGAACAGCAGAGGTCATGTGTGGTGGCACACACCTGTAAATCTAGCACTTGGGAAGCTGAGGCAGGAGGATCACTGCAAGTTTGAAACCAGCCTGGACTACAAAGTGAGTTCAAAGCCGGCCTGAACTGCATAGTGAGACCCTTTTTCCAAAAAGAAGAAAAGAAAAAGAGAACAGCGGTGTAAATTACACACTTTTTGTGTAAGAAGGGGGGATAAAGAAATGTATT
>NW_004524645.1:9469237-9470519 GCF_000260255.1 Octodon degus
AACTATCTTATTAACCTGTTTTGACTGTCTCATTGCTACTTCTTTCTCAATAAAATTATTTAAAAAAAAACCGTAAAGGAAAACATTCCAAAAAAAAAAAAAAAAAAGGTCTATCACCTTCTGGATGAGGTCTTTTAACGCTGGAACCTTGGCTGCTACACCCAGGAAACGCCAACAATGACATGAGCCATGCAGAGCAGCTGTGGCAGGTGTAGGATCACCAGTGACAATGTCCCACAGTGCCAAGCACTTCACTGATCCCATCCCCCAGCCTGCACTCTTATCTTTGTTATTTGGAAGTGATTTTCAGTGACAAGAACGGAGATCAAGGTTTGTAAGATTATTAGCCTTTTTTGTGATATATTTGGAAGGATGAACATGTACCTCTAGAAATCTTGGCTTTTTGATTAACTAATTTTGATCAAATAATAAAAATAATATCTTTCTGTAGTTTTTTTAAAACTGCATTTCCAAGGCCAGATGTGGTGGTGTACACTTGTAATCCCAGCACTCAGGAGGCTGAGGCAGGAAGATTGCGACAAGTTATATAGTGAGACCCCATCTCAAAATTAAGTGTATTTAAACAAACACTTCATAATCTACTTTGGGGTTTTGGGTTTTTTTCCTTTTTTATTAATTTTTTTGAGAAACAAATAGCAATGAGCCAGTTTCAAACAGGTTAGTAGGACAGTTACAACATTTAATACATTGCATATTGTTGTCTTCGTAGTAGTTATTCATAGTACAAGGTGCAGACATGACATCCTGTCGAAACATTATTAGTACTAATCTTTCTTCTCATTGAATTAAGAGAAAGTAGCTGTATATCTATCCTAACTATTTTGTACATACAGATACAAAATGGTCCTTCATTTATATCCCCTTTTTTGTTTAGTTTTGTCAGAGATGGGCATTCCATTGCCATTTAGATACTGTAGGTGCGTGAATTCAGCAGAATAATCCAATATAGTCCAGTAGTCCATAATAGTAGTGAGAAGTACTCCCCAAACTGCAGTACAGGGCTTCAGGGTAAATCCTAAAGGGATTTGACTGGCCTTGTCAGATACAAAAGTTACATTTCTTGTTCTATAGGTCTTGCTTTATCTTGATCTTAACCATCCAGCAGAAAAGTATGAAAATGAAAAGGTATATAAAGTAAAGCCATATTAATATGCTGAGCTGTAAAGGGCTCAAGTCAACAACTTCTGACATTGCCAGTCCTACAGATAACCCACTATTATTATGGACTACTGGACTATATTGGATTATTTTGCTGAATTCA
>NW_004524645.1:9471349-9490914 GCF_000260255.1 Octodon degus
TGGCTATGCAAATCCAGGCTTCTTCAGCCTTACAACTCCCTTCCCAGGGCATAGTCGAAACTATATCAGCTTCTCCATCACCTCCAGTCACAAGTAACATGTGTCCCTTCCACTTATAAACTATGAAAATAAAATACCGTGTAGCCCTGACACCTTGTGAAGAAGTGTGGAGCTGCGGCCCCAACAAGAGCTCCCCAGTGGAAGTCGAGCCGCACTGTGGGGGGGCAGTGATACCTCCCCGGTGCTCTCTGGCTGTGCCTGGCCCTCCTCTGGGCTATACTGAAGCCCAGCGCTGCGGTGCCAAGGAGGACAGATGTCTCCCATCTTGATCTCTGAAACCCCACCACGAAAACTGCAATTTGTTTTCAGAGCCATTTCCTCATTTTTTTTTTATTTAGTGCCTCAGCCAAAAGAAAATTTTTAAAGCAGCAACCTGCAGGGGCAATATATGGAGCTCTCTGCATCCTTAGAGAAGCTGATCAGATTTTCTTTCTCATTCCCTGCAGCAAGAAATAGCAGCTTACCTGGTAATCAGCTTAGAGAGAGAATCAAAGGGAGACAGAATGGGCATGTGCCAAGGGTAACTGGGTTCTCTATCACCAGCCTCATCCTCCATCATCATCCTGTTTCTTAATTTAATTGTGAGGCAGAGTCTCACTAAGTCACTAAACTGCCCTAGCTGGGCTCAAACTTGTGATCCTCCTGCCTCAACCTCCAAGGGTGCTAGAGTTAGATGCCTGGGCCACCACACCTGGCTCCCAGGCAGGATCTGAACTGCTTACCCACAGCTAGTCTCCCGAGTGGTAAGAAGCATTTGCCTTACAAAAATACACATTTGCTGCTCGCAGGCCTTCTCCGGAGAGCAGAATGGTCCTGGCTAATTGTACAAGCAGCTAAATGTCAGAAGTAATCACTGAGGTATGAATGACTCATCAAAGCAAGTCTGGAAAGAAAAGTCTGTTTAAAAGCTAAGTGGGATTCTGAAAGGCAGACCCTGAAAAGGGTGATTTCTGAGCTGATTTTATTTTAATACAAAGACCTACTCTTTCCTCTTGCTCACTATGATTATTTTATGTGAATTACATGACATCAGTCCCTTGGGAAATACAGGTGTGCACTACATTTTCATGTCCTATGATTCCAGGTGACTCTAGGAGGATTGAATCAGAACCTTGTAAATCTTTAAGGATGATAGTGTTCTGGAGCCAAAAGGTGCCAATGCAGGCACACTGCCTTGACCGACAGAGTTAGCATCAGCCTGCCACTTGAGTTCTTCATCAGCTACAGAAATGTGTTCGTTCAAACACTCTTACAACTTCCTCTTGGAATTAACAGGGAGCTAAGCTGTTAAATGACAGGAAATACAAAACCACCCTGGACTTCCATTAGTGAGCACATCTGTGCCAGTTCTGTCTTTGAAACCGAATGTGGCACTGCAGAAAATGTCTTGGCCACTTTCCCACAGGAGCACCCAGAAATCCGTGCTGACCATGGTGTTTCTATGTAGGATGGCGGAACAGGACACGCTGAAAATAATACTGGCATCCCACCTCTTTAAGCCCATTCTAAGGCTCCTTGTCACAAACGAGTTTGCAAGTTGGACCGTACTGGGTACTGCCAAAGACTTCAGAGGGGACACAGCTCAAGAAACAAGCTGTTTTCCTTCCGTGGTCCTTCTGTTACTGCACTCAGGTTCTGCAGACCCCAGGTCTTTGGTGTACTGAACAAAAGGCAGACAAGACATGCAAAAGAGCTAGACAGGTTTTATATTTATAAATGGTCAGGAAAGAAGTGTGCTGTGCAGAGTGGCCCTGACCACTGACAGAGCTCATGGTAGCCAAGAGGATAATGGCAGAGTACTTTTGGATCCACCCTTCTTCAGGCTGACATCAGATCCAAGCCATCCAATCAAGAACCTGCTTGACTTTGAACCAGAAGAATTGAAGATAGCACTTTCCTTTTTTTTAATCTTTATTCATTTTAATGAGATTTCTTTTTTAAAAATTTTTATTCTTTTTAATGAGAAAAAAGATAAAATAGCAATGAAACCATTTCAAAACAGGTTAGTAGGACATTACAGTAATTAATACATTGCATATTGTTGTCTTTGTAGTAGTTATTCAGAGGACAAGATGCAGAAAAGAGAGCACTTTCTGATTGGGCCCAGCTGCAGTGTCTGGAAGCCATTCTGTGCATGTGGCCTGGATCTCCAGAATTGACAGGTCAGGCCCACTTGTTCAGTCCGTTGCAACCCCTTAATCCTCTGCCTCGCTTCCATGCCTCTTCCAGTTCCTGGTAGCCCCAAGAGTTCATTGGGCTGTGGCAGCACCACCGCTAATCTCTGCCTTCTTTCTTGCAAGGCCACCCCTACTCCCCACCCCCAGGGTGTCTCATGTCTTCCAAAAGCTTTCCTCTTCTTACAAAGACATCTGGGCTGGAGGTGTAGCTCAGGGATGTAGCATGTGCTTGACATGCCCAAGGCCCTGGATTCCATCTCCAGCCCCACAATAAACAGGTACAAACATCAGTCCTCTTGGATTAAGCTCCACCCTGACAGTCTACCTTCCACTCCATCTCATCTGCCAAGATTTATTTATATACTAGGGAGGGATTTGAGACAGGATGGCCTTGTACTCAGAAAAAAATCCTCCTGGCTCAGCCTCCATAGTGCTGGGATTACAAGCATGTGACACCACATCTGTCCGTTCATCTGCCAATTCTATTTCCAAATAAAGGGTCACAGACATTGGGGGTGAGGACTTCAACCTATCTTGTGGAGGCACCCAATTCAAACCATAACAGAAAATAACCAAGAAGAGGAGTCGAAAAGGCTGTTGCAAATATCACAAAGCTAACAAAAGACTAACAGCTTTCTTTGCATCAAAACATTTGCAGAGGCTGGAGTAAGAACACAAAGAAAGTCCACTTCCACTAAGTCTAATCAAACAGAAGTTCAAGGGACCAGTGAGATAGCTCAGCTGACTAAAGCACCCACTTAGGCAAGTGCAGGGGCAGGGGTTCATGATTCTGGGCACCACATGCTGTGCCAGCCCATCCCACAGGGCACGCTAAACTGGCCACAGAGTCCAGGTGAGTGTAGCAGTGTACTCCAATCCCAGCGCTGGGGAGGCTGAAAACAGTAGGATCACTGTGAGTCCAAGCTCCATAGTGAGACCCTGTAACAACCAAATACATTTTAAAAAATAAAAATAAAAAAAGTTTGCAGACCAAAATTAGAGAAAATGGAGGGCTACAAGGAAAGCCAACATTTTGGCCCTAACCTTTTAAGGTCAATTAAGACTCAGGACATATGAGAACTTGTACTGTAACGTCATGAACCTCGGTAGTGTCCCAAATTATGTGATCAAGGAGATTATGGGGCCAAAGAGTAAAGTGATTGATCATGTAGCGTGTGCCTAAGGAGAGTCACATGGAGAGAAGACATTCTCTCGGGCTTTCACAGAGAGCACATTGGCCAAGCAATGGCTGTGACTCATCCACATGGCTGACACTGACAAAGGTTCTACAAGCTGAGGTACGGGATCTCAGGATAAATCCTGAGGGCATTTCACTGACCTTCTCAGACCCAAAAGCTACAACTCTTGTTGCATAGGTCCTGCTTTACCTTGGTCTTAACCATCCAGTAGAAAAGTATGAAGATGAAATATAGGAAATAAAGCCATGCTGTTATGTTGAGCTGTGGGTGACTCAGGTCAATAATTTCTGACATTGCCAGTTAAACAGAAGACCCAATGCTATTATGGGCTACTGGACTCTTTTAGAATATTTTGCTGAGTTTACACACCTATAATATTCAATAACGGAACTTAGAAAAATTGGGGTATACTGATGAATGTCCATTTTGTATTTGTGTATTCAAAGTGCTTAAGATGATATATAGTTACATTCTCTTAATGAATAGAATGATTTGTTCTAATGGTGTTTGTAAATAGGATATCAAGTCCACATCTTGTACAGCAATTAACCACTAGGAAGAATGTATGCAGTGTGTTAGTTATTGAAACTGTCCTACAGATTTGATTTGAAACTGTCTCATTGCTATCTGTTTATCAATAAAATTATGAAAAAAAAAACAGAAGTTCAAAAACCAGCTTACATCCACAGGCCAGCACACATGTTCCCTAGCCAACTCTCCACATCCTGGGATCCACCATTCCCTCAGAAAGGCTAAAGGAGCATTGCCCTCCCAGGGTCAGCCATGCTGTCTGTGGGTCTCATGATAGGGCACAGGGAAGCCAGACCCAAGTCTGGGACACCTGGAGAGAGTCTGGAGGACTAGATCTGCCCTACTTCCATCAGTCAGAGAGGGCATTTTGCACACTAAAAATTTTCAGGGTTCTAAATGCTTCCCAGCTCCACATGAGTGATGCCAGGTGTGGTGGCGCACACCTGTAATCCCAGCACTGAGGAGGCTGATGCAGGAGGATAGCAACAAATCTGATACCAGCCTGAGCTGCATAGTGAGACACTGTCTCAAAACAAAACCTTCAAAAACATCTACATGACTGAAGCAGAAAGAAAGAAAGAAGGAAATGCAGTATCTCTGGGCCACCCTCACCTATGTGGACACTTATACTGGGTAATCTAGAACAGCCAAGTCTTCCTCAGGCTGCCTAGGGTAAAGCCAATACATGCGCGCCTGCGCGCGTGCGCGCACACACACACAGACGATTACAGTTTCTCTGCCTAGAATTCTCTCCATAGTAATTCCCAGTAATTGAATCAGTTATCATGCTCTTAACATTTTTCTCTGTTTTGCTTTGGTCTTCATATCAGGAGTCGAATTCAGGACCTTGAGCTTGCCAAGTGGGCACTATGCCACTGAGCAAGAACATCTTTTAAAACTTTAAAAATTCATTCATCAAACTTGGAAATACTTTCAAATATTGTAGGTTTTACAAAGTATTCCAGAAATTGCTTCTCCACCGCTCATGAGGGGCCGAATCTTCTAAGGGGGGGGGCGCAAGACAGCGCCACTGGCATCCTCGTGGCAACACACCTGCTCCGAAGAAGGAGAATTCCTGTGTGTGCCTAGAGAGCTGCACGGTCCCTGCAGTGTCCCAGCTCTGGGTGAAGTTAGCCATGCACATTCGCCACTAGAGGACGCTATGGTTAGCGAGGTGCCTCCGAGGCCACCATTGAAACCCCGCCCTGTTCTTTGGAGTCCCAGTGAGGTGACACCTGTTCCACTTGATTCCTGGGGTTGGGCAACACAGGTTGAAATAGCTTCCTGGGGGCAAGAATGGGCAGGCAGCCAGAAGCAGCAGTGAGCAGTTCTGAGGTCCCTGCACGAGGTGGAACCGCGCTGGAGGAAGACACCACCTCCTGGCCTGGCTTAGCCTCCTGGACTCCCAACGGCACTTACCCAGAGCTGAATGGAAACAGTGAAGCATGACATCTATCCACGCAGATACTGCGCAGGATTTCTCAGGGCTACGGGACTGTAAACTACAAATGTGAGGTTTATGGTTTGAGAACTACTGCTCCTGCCCATGCCCTATCCAGGCCACATCTTGCAGCTGTCCCTAGGGAGCTGCCCCTTCTGCAAAGGACTTAGAATGGCTTCCTCTCCAGGTCTAATGCGTACAATCTTATGTGATGAGCAGCATATTTTTAACAATAACATCATTCATTAATATTTTATGTAAATATTGAAACAATAATAGTAAAACCAGGGTAGGAATACTTTGGTAGGGTAGAGGTGGGAGGATCATCATGGGTTCAAGACCAGTCTTGGTGCACTGTGAGACCCTGTCTCAAAACAAAAACCTCTGAAAAGCCTTTCAAAGATAATTCCTGCCAAACCCATACTTCACAATCTCACAATGAATGCACTCAAATTACTCTAGGACTACCAGGAAGAAACTCATCTGCATTTGATTACTTTTCTAAAAGAAAGAAATGGAGACTCAGCCCAAGCCCAGGCCCAGGGAGTGTATGGGAGAGCTTCCACACTCCCCTGCACCCATTGGACCCCTCCGGACCAAGCCTAGGACTGGCATGTGAGTGAGAACTTCTGCCTCACTCTCAGGACCCCCCCCAAACTCCTCCAGAACCAGCCCAGCCCCAGGCCCGGAATGTGAGTGACAACTTCCACTGCACTCTCAGGACCCCTCCAGCATATGTGGGAGAGCTTCCATGCTCCCCTGCACCATCTGAACCCCTCCAGAGTCAGCCCAGGCCTAGCATACCTGAGGTGAAGCTTTGCAGCTGAAGTCCCTGCAGAGAGGCTAGGGGCCAGAACCACCCAGCTAATCCAGGAGTAGAACATCTTGCCAGAGGGGCACAACAGGTTCACTCTCAAGGGCAGCAGCAGGAAGGAGCTGAGCAAAGAAGCTAGACCAAAGCCAAGCACAAGTGGGTGAACTCAAACTTAGTAGATCTGCACCAGAATTTCAGTAGGTGCTAAGGTTATAACTGCACCAAAGCTCTACAACAAAGGTCAGAGGTCAGTGCTACACAAAATGACAACAAGAAGGAGCAAAATGCAATCTCAGGCCCCGAGCCCACCCAGAATAAGTGCAGAGGACACTAGCACAGAACAAATTGGGAATCACATAGGTGAAATATCTGAATTAATAGTATCTGAAGTAAGGAAACAACTGCAGAAAGGTATACAGAAACTCAGATCAGAAATAACCTCTGAATCAAATGCAGAAATATATAGAGGAAATCAGATCAGAAATAATCTCTGAAGGGCCAGGGAGATAGCTCAGTTGAATAAGCACTTGCCTGGCAAGTGCAAGGGCCCGAGTTCAATCCCCGGTTCCAGAAAAAAAGGAAAAAAGAAAAAGGAATAATCCTGAAGTAAAAAAGAAAGGATAACTATAATGAAAGAATTAATAGCTGAATCTCAAGAAGGCACTGATAAAAAATAGAGATTAGAAAAATGATGGAATCCTTCAATAAGCAATATAGAAATGAAATAGATCGCATGAAGCAGAGTCAAAGAGATATAGAGGAACTTAAAATCTCAATCACAAACTTGCAAAACAGTTTAAGTGAAAATGAAGATAGAGTTTCAGATCTTGAAGATGCCATTGCAGCTAGTGAAAAGGGATTTAAAGTTTAACATATCAACACTTGATGGAAAATACCTGTTCCATCTTATGTCTAAGATGTTTGATATTCAGACAGATAGTGAGATTAAGCTCAACTGCCTATGTTATAGGGTAAAAAGAACACTAAGTTTCTCTTGTGGAGGGTTAACAACTTAAGTTTGCAGACCAAAAATTAGAGAAAAAGAAGGGCTGCAAGGACAGCAAACATTTTGGTCCTAGCCTTTCAAGGTCAGTGAGGACTCAGGACATAAGAGAACTTGTGCTGTGACATCCTGTAACTCAGTTGTATCCCAAATTTTCTGTTCAAGGAGATTATGGGGCCACAGAGGAAAGTGATCAATGATGTAGAGTGTGCCTAAAGAGAGTCACATGGAGAGAAAACATTCTCTCAGGCTTTCTCAGAGAGCAAATTGGTCAAGCAATGGCTGTGACTCATCCACATGGCTGACACTGACAAAGGATCTACAAACTGCGCTACACGGTTTCAGGGTAAAACCTGAGGGGATTTGACTGACCTTGTCAGATACTAAAGTTACATTTCTTGTTATATAGGTCTTGCTTTATCTTAGTCTTAACCATCTAGCAAAAAATATATACAATCGAGGTATAAAAAGTAAAGTCATATCAATATGCTGAGCTATAAAAGGCTTAAGTCAACAACTTCTGATATTGCCAGTCCTATGGATAACCCACTACTATTATGGACTACTGGACTATATTGGATTACTCTGCTGAATTCATGCACCTACAATATTTGAATGGCAATGGAATGCACATCTCTGACAAAAGTAAACAAAAAAGAGGATATAAATGGACCATTTTGTGGTGGAAATATATATATATATATATATATATATATATATCTGTATATACAAAATAGCATAAATATACAGCTACTTTCTCTTAGTTCAATGAGAAGGTTTTGAACTGATAGTGTTTAGACAAGATATCATGTCTTCATCTTGTACTAGGAACAACTATTACAAAGACAACAATATGCAATGTATTAATTACTGTAACTATACTACTAATCTGTTTTGAAACTATTTCATTGCTACTTCTTTCTCAGTAGAATTATTAAAATATAAAAAAGAAAAGAAAGAAATGTTGGTGCAGTGAGCCAGGAGTCCTTTCCCAGGCTGTTAGTCAGCTTCCCAGCTACCTGAGACAATTAACATCTGGAAAGAAAAGCAAGCAGCTGATTCAGCTTCTACAGGGCACTCCAACAGCAGGCAGTCTTGGCTGAGGGTCAATGCTGGGGGACTCATAGGACAAAGCAGGAGAGAGAGGCACAGACAGACAGAAAGACAGACAGAGAGACCAGGCTTGCTCTTTTTATAGCAGATCTCTTTGAAAAAGTAAAAATAAAATAAAATAAAATAAAATAAAATAAAATAAAATAAAATAAAATATAAATATAAATAGATCACCCAACATAAAAGACTCAATGGGCAACTGAAATGAAGAGAAAGTTCACAGAAGTACAAGTGGCCAATAATTACATGAAAAAATGTTCAGCATCTGTGACTGTTCAAGACATGCATATTAAGGAGTACATCTGAGTCATTCGAAGAAAAATGAATGCACCTTGAGATAAGACTGTTCAGTGAAGTAAATTGGACACACACTTTTCAATATCAGATGGTTTCTCTTATATGAGAAAGCCAAAGCATGAATACACTAAAGAGCAAAACAAAAGATCACAGGAAACAAGGACATTGGTCTTGAACAAAAAGAGAAGGGGACCAAGAGATGGAGGAGGGGAGTGAAGGAGATGGGAAAGGTATTAAGACGCAGTATGTACATGGGCCAGCTCTCCATGAGAAAAGCCACTGTTATGTACTGCAGACATCTACTAAAGAAAATGTAAGGGCCGAGGAGATAGCTCAGCAGCATAAGTGCCTGTTTGGCAAGCACAAGGTCCTGAGTTCGATTCCCAGTAACAAAAGAAATGAAAATTAATAATAAAAATACACAATTTCATTTGTATAATCAAACATAAAATATGTACATAAGCAAAGGTTACCTACCAAGTTCCCCAAAAGGTTACCTACCAAGTTCCCCAAAAAGTTACCTACCAAGTTCCCCAAAAGGTTACCTACCAAGTTCCCCAAAAGGTTTTTTCCAAGGAGACCAGATGAGATTATAGTTTAATATTATTCTTTTGTTCATCCATAAGAATGATTATTCTGAAAGAAGCATGAATTTTTTATAATTTTAAATAGAGGGAGAAGCACAAGCAATAAAAGAAACAATAAAACTTATTTTGAAAACCCACATATTTAAATTTACTTTCGGGGTAGAGCAGGTTATTATTGATTGCAGTTTAAATCGCATCGATTGCAAAATCCCTGGATGAAAATTAAATAAAATTTGAAAAGCAAAAATTAAAGATTTCTGTGTGAAGATCCAGACAAAATTGCTTGCAGATATATAAATAACTGCCAGGTGTGATCAAAGTAACAACGCTAAGAGAAACAGAAACTGGGATGTAAACATTTTCCAATAAAATGTTGCTGAACACAAAAGTCTCTGAAGGCCTGATAGTACATATTTGAAGTGCTGGCCAAATAGTTCAGGGGATTAAAGTTCCTGCAAGCACTTTAATAGGTTCAATCCCCAGGCCTACTGTGCTGATCCTGCCCCGGAGTGTGCTGAGGTGGCAATTAAGACTGGGCGTGGAGGCAGACCCCTGTAATCTCAGCTCTTGGGAGGCTGTAAACAGGCGGGCCACTATGAATTGAATCTAGTAGTGAGACCCTAAGCATCCTGTACGCCCTTCCCTAAAATACAAATAAATAAATAAATAAATAAATAAATAAATAAATAAATAAATAAATAAATATTTGAAATCTGAGGTCCACACTGCCTCTGCTGGAAGCACTCCACTATGCTACACCAGCAAAAAAGTGGTCATAGGTAATCTGTGAATGGGTAGGCAGGAATGTGTTCTAATAAAACTTTATTTACAAAAGTAAGTGGCAGCCAGATTTGGCCTACAGTCATAGTTTGCCTACCTCTTCTGGCCTCAACAAAATGCTATTGCATACATCGATGATAACTTACTTATCATAATGCTGGAGTGATCCCTCCAGCTAGCAGGTCCCTTACTCCTATGCCTGCTCTCAAAATCCTTTTCCTTCTTTATGTCTCAGACTGCTCTTTCCAGAAGCCTGAGATTGTTTACTGTAGGAGGGTTTCTAATTCATCCTTCTCTTTCATCAGGCTGACAACCTAAAGGAAAGATGGCAAGGTGACATGTTCTCTTTCTTTATCTTTTTTTTTCTTTTTCTGTTTTGTTTTGTTTTGTTTTGTTTTGTTTTGTTTTGTTTTGTTTTGAGACAGGGTTTCATTGTGTACTTCAGGCTGGCCTTGAACTCCTAGTGAGCCTCCTGACTCAGCCTCCTGAGTGCTGGGAACACAGGCACGCATGACCACACCTGGCCAAACACTGCCAAAGCTTAGAAATGGCCGAGATGTCCTTCAGCAAGTGAATGGATAAATGAACTGTATCAGGCAATGGAATAGTATTCAGTGGTAAAAAGAAACAAGCTATCAGTCATAAATAGTCATGGAGGAATCTTGCTAAACAAAGGGAACAAATGTACATAGGCTACATACTATATGGTCCCAACTACAGTATACAACACAGGGAAAGAAATTGGTGACAAAACTGCTGGCATTGCCCAGTGTGTTGGCACATACTTGTAATCCCAGCACTCAGGAAGCTGAGGCAGGAGGATCATTGTGAGTTCAGGACCAGCTTGGGCTACAAAGTGAGTTCAAGGCCATCCTGAACTGCATAGCAAGACCCTGTCTCAAAAAGACAGGAAAAAATAACCATGGCAGAGTCCAGTAGATGGTATTCCAGGAACTGAGGCAGGAGGATCACTGACAGTTAAAGGCCAGCCTGGGCTACACAGTGAGTTCAAGGGTAGCCCCCTTTCCCTGTCTCCTTTTGAGAATTACATATAATCTAATGAACTACTAAAACTGTAGTACATTGGTATGGGTAAACAAAGAGAGAGGGAGAGGGAAAGAGAGTGGGAGGGAGGGAAGAAGGGAGGGAGGGAGGGAGAGACAGAGAGACAGAGAGAGACAGGCAGATGACAGCCTGGGAATTCTGAGTTCATTGCTCCAAGAAAGCCTGGGGCTCTAGAGCTACCTGCCCAAGCCAAGCCTCCAAATCTGCAGCTAAAATGCTCCCCAGTATACCCTCAGTCACAACAGTGGCTCCAACCAGGTCTGCTCCTCCCTCCCCCGGTGCCTCTATGGAATCACTGTTTCCCTTACCCACGGTATTGCTTAGGGCCCTGCTTCACAGCAGGCTGACCACCACTGCTAAGTGACCAGACCCAAATTACAATAACAGCACTCCCTTGTCTTTCCCAAGTTTGCATCTGAAGGCCTTTTATTGAAGCAGAAGAATTCGTTTCCTTTAAAAGAAATATCAAAGACAAACCCTGCATGGCCTCCTTTCTATGAGAAATCTAATAAAGCTGAATTCATAGAAAGAGAACGGCAGTCACCAGAGACCAGAGGTAGGCATGGGGGGTTGCGGAGGCCAACGAGCACAAAGACAGGTAAGAAAAAGAAATTCAAGAGATCTGTTGGATAACATGGTGACTATAGTTAATAATATACTCGATACTTGAAAATCTTAAAGAGTAGATTTTAACTATCCTCACCACAAATGATTCATGAGATAATTGCATATAGATTGGCTTTTTACTAGATTGGTTTAGCCAAAGCACACAATGTATCCACATTTCAAATTATCATGAATTTTTCTGGTTGGTTTGTTGGTTGATTGGTTGGTTGGTTTTCTTTTCTGAGACAGGGTCTCACTATGTAGTCCAGACTGGCCTCAAACTCATGGTGGTGCTCCTACCTCAGCCTCCCAATTGCTGAGGTTATAGGTATGCACCACCAAGCCCAGCTCAAATCATCATGTTTTATAGCTTATGTATACGGATTGTTACCTTTTTTCTTGGTACCAACTCAGGACCTCACACTTGCCAGACAGGCGCTGTGCTACTGGGCTATATCCAGAGTCCTATGCACGATTCAAGTCAATCACAACAAGTTCATTTTTTGAAAAAGAAATAGCTTGATTAATCAAAAATGGAGAAGGAAGCATATGAGGTCTAGCCACTTAATAACCAGGCTATGTTTCCAGGAAATTAAAAAGTTGAAAAGAAACTTGTGTCCATTCAGTAAACAATAGTACCATATGATAAGCTAAGAAACCCTAATAAAATAGAATTACCTGGCCAGGTGTGGTGGCACACCCCTGTAATCCCAGCACACAGAAGGCTGAGGCAGGAGGATCACTACAAAACTGAGGCCAGCCTAGGCTACATAGTGAAACCCTGTAATATTCAATTATTTTTCTAATCTTGCATAGCTATATCTGTTAATCTGAGCAACAGATTTGATGATAACAATAGATAATATAACAACCATTGTTAATTAGCTGGTCTTGTTTTGAAAATCTGTAACATGTACATTGTTGTATGTTACCCTATTTCTATCTCTACTATTTTGTTTTTAATCTTTAAAATAAATAAAATAAAATTTAAAAAGGAACTACATTGTAGTATGTTCAACCTCTGCTAATGTGCTTGATTTTCTTCTTTATGATTTTTAAAGTATTTTCATCACTCACAACTCTTTACCCTCATTTTTGGGAATATCGGTTTCTATAGCATTGATTTCTGGCTTAAGTGTGCATTTTGCAAATGTACTTAGTCCATATTAACTAGAACAGTAAAGGTGATCATATCAGAACCCGGGACACTAATGAAACAACATGGAAAGTTGCTCTGGGGAACAAGTAGTCAAAGGCTTGGAAATGCTCAAAAGTTTACTGAGTATGCTCTGCGTGGGATACCCAGGATCCACCTTCCCAAGATGCTCTGACTCTGGAAGGTGATTGTCTTTCCATTGTTTAGGTTGTTTTTCAACTGTAGAAGTAAATTATAGAAAAATGGGGCCGGGGAGATGGCTCAGTAGAATAAGTGCTTCCCTGGCAAGTGCAAGTGTCTGAGTTCAATTCCTGGTTCTGACATATATATATATATATATATCTATATCTATATCTATATCTATATCTATATATATATATATATATATCCTAAGCATCAAGGTGCACACCTATAATCCCAGTATCCAAGAGGCTGAGGCAGGAGGACCACTGTGTGTTCAAGGCCAGCCTCTGCCACATGGCAAGACCTTTTCCAGAAAGAAAGAAAGAAAGAAAGAAAGAAAGAAAGAAAGAAAGAAAGAAAGAAAGAAAGAAAGAAAACTATTAGTAATGTAAATAATTATCCATTGAAATGTGTATATATAACTTGGAAATGTTACAAATGTCTGCCTTTAGAAAGAATCATATCATACAGATACATACTATATATGTAGTTTTACATTTTTTAGCAGCACATGGAAAGTGTTAAAAAAGTTGAGATTCATTTTAATAACATATTTAATTTGATATATTGAAAATGTTACTTAAGCAAGTAATAAACATAAAATACATTGAGCTATTTTAATTTTTATGTAATCAGTGTTTCATTAGCTTTTCTTTGTCCACATGTCTTTTTTTTTGTATTTTAGGGAAGGGTCTACAGGGTATTCAGAGTCTCACTACTAGATCAGACGCGTAGTGATTCTACTGTTTACAGCCTCCCAAGAGCTGGGATTACAGGCGTGCACCACCATGCCTATTCTCAAATGCTGTCTCAGCATGCCCCAGGGGAGGGGTCAGCACAGCAGGCCCGGGGATCAAACTCCTGGCCCCTGCACCTGCTTGCAGTCACGTTAATCTGCTGAGCTATTTAGCCAGCTCTATGCACATAAGTCTTGACATTTAATTGTTACATCTTCTCTGTTAAAACATTTTCCCTGTTAAGCCTAGATATTTCTTCAGCACCTACTATATGCCTGGCTCTTCATTATGTAGCAGGGCTAGAATAAAAGCTAAAATAGATGTCCCCTGTCTTCAAACAGTAGGGCAAGGTAAGACAGATAATCATTTGAACAAATTAGAAAGCAAGACATTCATTCTTTTACTGATTTTTAAAAATATTTATTGATTTATTTATTTGGTATAGGGTCTTGCTACACAGCTTAGACTCAGTTTTCCTCTTGTCTCAGCCTCCCCAGGCGTGCACCACCATGCACGATTTCATTGGCCAGCACGGCAGTATGGCACACAGTACCAGGGATCAAACCCGGGTCCTTGTGCTTGCTAGGCAGGCCCTTAGACTGTGGAGCTATCACCCCAGCCCCAAGCAAGACATTCATATAAGTTCTTAAATTCAGCACACAATAGAAAAACAAAGAATCAACAGAGCTAGGCATATTCAAGAAGAGATTGATGGAGCAGGGAGGAGCCAAGAACATTCAAGAGCCACTAAAAAATAATTTTAAAAATTTAAAAGCTGCTAACAGGGTGAGGGAGGAAAGAGATGAGTTTGTGACTGGTGAAAGTGTGAATCTGCTGGCCTGATTTTATTTATTTATTTATTTATTTATTCATTTATTTTGCCTGATTTTATCAAAAACTCCATTTCTTTGGATCCAATCATGATTCTCAGCATATGTGGTTTCTCTTTAGATGGGTAAACTAAAATAACTTTAGAATGAATAGAGATTTCATGTGTTGTAGGATTTCAACTGGCTTATTTTAGAAATGCATTTCAAAAAATAGGAAGAGAACACCCCCCATATAGCCTGGATAACTGGACTGACACAGAAGGTAAAAGACGATCCGCTTATTTGAATTTTGTGTGTGTGTGTGTTTTTGAGACAGGGTCTCACTATGCAGTTCAGGCTGGCCTTGAGCTCATTTTGTAGCCCAGGTTGGTCTCAGACCTGAAACAGTCCTCCTGCCTCAGCCTCCTGAGCGCTGGGATTATAGGCAAGCACCACCCCACTGGGCTGCTTATTTGAATTTTGCTATACCTTTCATCTTTTTATTCAAGAATCACATAGCATATTAATAATTAGAAAATACAAGTATTGTCTACAAAATGTAAGGAAGCTGCATTTATCTGATAGCTGTGGACACAGAGATAATGCTGGACACAGAGATGCCTCTGGCCATCCCCATGGAACTGCTTGATGTTTTAAATACCAGAGCAGGAATCCAGTGCTTCTTATTTCACGGGCTATTGGACTGATAAACTATGGAGTAAGCTTTCCTCCACTTTCCATCAATTTTGTCTTGCAACGGTGGGAAGATGAAGTGGTTTTCAAGTTAATCAGTGGCCATCTGGGCTTAATTTTACTTGCTAAGGAAAGGTTCACAGCCAGCAGCTGCCCGAGTGCCAAGACAGCTCAGGCAATCCTGTGGCAGCCGCTGCTCACGCAGCTGATGGGAATTTTAAACACAGCTTTCATCTTTGAACTTTGTCTTCATGATTTAGCTCGTCGAGCAAACTGTTGTCATATTTTCCAGTTAACTTGACCAAGCTGCCCTTGAAGAAAAATTGGACCCTATATTTTCACTTCACCCACCCTACTTCTAGCATGGCGCGATCAATAGCCACATCTTATCTGTATTTGCTTTTGATGCTTACTAATTGCCATGAAACATTGCCCTTTGTCTACCTCATGCCCGCATTCTCATTTTCCATCTACTCAGCTGTTTCCTGCCCTTCTCACACCTTCTCCTGATTCATCTCCAGTGCTTTCAGGTTGCCTTCTCAAAAGACCTGGCACATTTTCAAGATGCAGACGCATTTAACAGTTACAGTGACGTGGCTGTCCTTATCAATTAGTAAAGGTAATGATTTTTGCTGGTTAACCATGGTATTTATGGATTTATAAAGCTATGAGGACTCTTAAAAGTTTTCAGTGTATCCGGTTTTTATTAATTGTTTTTCCTAAGCTTTTATATAATTCTGTTATCTTTCATCTTTGTTTTTATAATCGCTAATTAGTAATATTATAACATAATAACTTACATTCACTGAATTGGTCTGTATGCTGGACAACCTGCTTGGTTGTTTAAATCCACTGTTTCCCTGAACCCTTAAGGAAGCCTGAGGAATTGGAACTATTATCCCCACATTATGGTATAGGAACCTGAGGTCCACAGAAGCTAAAGAATTAAAATGTAGGCTCCATGAAGAGCCTACATTGTCCTTTTTTGTCTTTTTAAAATTTGCCCTGTAGCCAGCAAGATAGCTCAGCGGACAAAAGCGCCTGCTTAGGCAAACTTAGACAAGCGCAGGGACCCAAGGACCACAGTTTGATCCCGGGCACCACATTCCATGTCAGCCCTGCCCCTAGGGCTGGCAGAGCAGGCACAGAGTCTGGGCATGGTGGTCCATGCCTATAATCCCAGCACTGGGGAGGCTGAAAGCAGGAAGATCACCACAAATTCAAGCTATGTAGTGAGACCCTGTAACAACCAAACACATCAAAAATAAAAAAGAAATAAATTGCTCTGTCTCAAAAAGAAATGAATTTTAGGCCAGGTGTGGTGGCACACACCTGTAATGCCAGCATTCAGGAGGCTAAGGCAGAAGGATCGTCATGAGTTTGAGATCACCCTGGCCTACAAAGTGAGCTTGAGGCCAGCCTGAACTGCAGAGAGACCCCATCTCAAAAAGACAAAAACAAAATTGCCCTGTCTGAAATTTTAAAATTGATAAGAAAAGAAGAAAGAAATGTAAACAAGGCTTTTATCAGTAAGAAAAAGGATTGAACGGAGGATTTCAGGTTAATATTGTCATGAGTTATTACAGACAGATCAGGTCTCTTAAATAAGTGTACAGTGAAGGCTAAATAAAAGAGGCAAATGGAGAGCCAACGAGATAGCTCAGCAGACTAAGCACCTGCTTAGGCAAGTGCAGGGACTGGGGTTTGATCCCCGGCACCACATGCCATCCCCCCCAAGGGGATGCTGAGCCAGCCACCAAGACTGGGCATGGTAATGCATGCTTGTAATCCCAGCACTGGGGAGGCTGAAAACAGGAGGATCACTGCAAGTCTGAGCTACGTAGTGAGACACTGTACCAAATACATTTTTGAAAAAGAGACAAATGGAGTGATGTCGGGGGCCAGAAGTCAGTCCAATGGTCTAGGCACCTACCTGGCAAGCTCAAGGATCCCCTGTACCACACGAAGTCCAAGCTGAGTAGTGAGACCCTATACAAGTAAATAAAGAAAGATTTTTTTTAAAGAATCAGATTAAAGTGCCTACTTAGGCAGACGCAGGGACCAGGGCTCAATCCCTGCCATACTGTGCCAAACCCTGGGGGCACACTGAGAAGTACTGAGACTGGGCATGGTGCCACGCGCCTGTAATCCTAGCACTTGGGAGGCTGAAAATGAGAGGATCACTATGAGTCCAATCTGTGTAGTGAGATCCTGTAGACCCTGTACTAAATACATAAAAATTAAAATAAAATAATAAAGAATATATATTTTAAAAAAGGAATGTCAGGGCTCCAAGAAGATCAAAATCCTCTCACAGAATTCAAGATTCTCTCAGGCCTAAGACCAAGATCTTCTCTGGGCAGCCTACGTTTAGTTATCAGAACAAGGAAGGGCTTCTCTAAGTCAAGCCTTACATTAACTCAAGGGAGCCATGTTAACTCCAGGAAAGGCTCCACCCACGAGTGCTACGCCTGAGGCCACAGTGTCTATCTAGTTGAGGTTGGAGCCAGGTGTCCTTGGCGGTGACCTTGTCCTATCCTTTGAGGCTTCATGACTTCACTCACTATTACTGGCCTCAGTAGGGATCAGTGACTCACAGAGGTTCCCTTACTGTGGGTCTGATGCCCATCTCCAGACAAGAGGCCTAGGCTTTGGACAGGCTCACAAGTAAACTTGCAAAGCCAAATGGTGAATTGAAGTCCTACTCAGGGCTGCTTCATAGTGGTCTCCATCTGGAGGGGAAGAGAATAGGAAAAGAGAAAGGATCAAGTTATATCATGTACAGGTACAAAGTTCTTATGATGAACACGATCGTTATGTAAAATGGACCAATAAACTTAATAAAAAAAAATTGTCCTGTCAAAAGTTGAAGGAAGCCCAGGAGTGCTGGCACACCCCTATCATCCCAAAACTCAGGAGGCTGAGGCAGGAGGATCGCCATGAGTTCAAGGCCAGCCTGGGCTACATAGCAAGACTCTGTCTCAAAATAATTTTTCCTTTTGTATTTTAGGGAGGGTCTACAGGGTGCTCAGGGTCTCACTACTAAATCAGATTCATAGTGATCCACCTGTTTACAGCCTCCCAAGAGCTGGCATTACAGGTTTGTGCCACCACGCCCAGTCTCAATTGCCTTCTCTGCACACCCTGGGCATGACAGGCCCCAGGAATCAAACCCCCAGCCCCTGCACCTGCTTGCAGGCTCTTAATCCACTGAGCTTTTTGGCCAGCACTCAAAATAATTTTTAAAACAAAAAGTAAAATAAAGTTGTAAGTAGACTTTTGCTGAGGAAGAGGATCAAGGGAGGGGGAAGGAAGAAAGAACAGGGTAATGGAGATGAAAATAATCAAAATACATAATGCACACACAACGATATAGCAAAGTGAATCTCATTCTTTACTATTAATGTGAACTACTAAAAAACTAAAATAAATTGACCTGTCTTGTTCTGGGGCCCTTTTTTTTTTACCAATTTAGAATTTGATTGATTGATTGATTCAATAAAGGTCTTGCTGCATAGTTCAGACTTGTAACGATCCTCCTGTCTCAGCCTTCCCAGTGCTGAGATTATAGGCATGCACCACCATGGCCGGTTCATAAGCCCAAAAGCATGCAGTACTGTTGATCGAACTTGGGTCTTTGCGCTTTCCACAAAGGTGCTTAGACCTCTGAGCTATCTCCTCAGCCTCTGGAGTTTTTTTAAAGCATATGTGGACCTAAAGAAGTTCTAAATAGCTGCTTATTCGTGGAGTTAAGCAATGAGAAAACAAAGCACCTGCCTGGCAAGCACAGGGTCCTGAGTTCAATACCTAGTACTCCCCCACACAAAGAAGCAATGAGAAAACAAAAGCACAAACTATAGAAAAGAATATATAAATATATATGGGCAAAACTGGATGTGGTCACACACACCTGTAATCTCAGCACTTGGGAGGCTGAGGCAAGAGGACTGCTGCAAATTCAAGGCCAGCTTAGGCTACAAAGTGAGTTCAAGACCAACCTGAATGGCAGAAGGTTATTTACTGCAGTATTGGTGGAAACAAAAATGGTATGGACTGGGAAATGTAGCTCAGCACTAAAACACTTGCCTATAATGCACAAAGCCATGAGTTCAAGCCCCAACAACACATTAAGAAAAAGGAATGAAGGAAGGAAAATATTAGAAACAAACTAAATATCCAATAGGGAAACAAGGAATTATGGTATAGTGAAATGTCATGCAACTATTTGTTTTTTTTTCTTTTCAAAGTTTTATTGATAAACATATAGCAATGAGACAGTTTCAAATCAAATCGAAAGTACAGTTTCAACAAATA
>NW_004524645.1:9491014-9498985 GCF_000260255.1 Octodon degus
CCCCACAGCTCAACATAACAACATGGCTTTACTTCCTATATTTCATCTTCATACTTTTCTACTGGATGGTTAAGACCAAGGTAAAGCAGAACCTATGCAACAAGAGTTGTAGCTTTTTGGTTTGAGAAGGTTCATGCAACTATTTGTATAGCTGTGATACTTTTGAGCAAAGAATTACTAAGAAAGAATAGGCTCTTAACATTACTCGGTCTCATACATTGGTCAGTTTGGTTGTTTGAAACTATTTCTTGCTATGCAGTGCAGGCTGGCCTTGAACTCACAGCAATCCCCCCACCTCAGCCTTAACAAAGGAATTTGTACATAAACTGACCACATGGTTACCACAGTCAATAAATGACTTTTTGCAACCTTGAAAAGGGTGTGCACCCCCACTCTCAGCACTTGCTCTGAAATTGTATGATTCTACTCACTTCTTGATGCTCCTCCACTACCTGGATGATACTTTCCTGGTCTCCTCCTTTCCCCTGACCAATCTTCATCATTTTTAAGTTTGCAAAAAGTACTCTCAGTGGGGCCAAGGATGCAACTCAGTGGCACAGCGCCTGGCTGGCAAGCGTGAGGCCCTGAGTTCAATTTGCGGTACCAAAAGGAAAGAAAAACTACTCTCAGTGATTTTCAAGGTTGCAAAAATTCATTAACTGGCTGTGGTAACCATGTGGCCAATTTCTGTACAAATTCCCTTGTTAAGAAACTTCAGCATGTTGGGTTAGAAGAGGAGGGCAGAGGGGACTTGAGAAGTTCTTGTAGTGAAAATTACTCAAACTATGAGGAATGTGTGTCTGGGATATTGATGTCATTAGTTAGATTCACTCAACTATAGGAAGCTGATCACAGGTTTCCCCAAAAATGATTGGTTTCTTTCTCTGCATTCACAGTCGCTTCACCCCACTGCTCCCCACCCGACCCCACACTCGAAGCAAGGTCTGGTCGGCGCAGCTGGAACATTTCTGGTAACAGCTGCACAGGGTTCGAAGGGTGGGAATCCTCAGGAGACAGGGAATTGAAGATGAGGATGTGGCAGTGGCTGAAGCTGGAGATCCATCACATGTGGGCCAGTGCCAGGCCAGCGTCAAGAACACAGGTGTCTGAGGTGTCTAAGGCAAGTCATGTGACTAAGTGGCTCTAGATCAAGGGCACTGGGCACCCAAGACAAGCCATGTGGGTGAGCTCCTCAGGGAGGGATTTCTTATGGCATTCAACCTCCAGCCTCCCACTAGGGCCCTCTCTCCTCCTCCTCCTGTTCCTCCTCCTGTCCTCCTACTCCTCCTCTTCCTCCTCCTCTCCTTCTCCTTCTCCTCCTTCTCCTCTTCCTATCAGGAGGGAGGACTCCACCTGGCCTCTGTTTCCTACAATCTGACTCTTGTCCTTTCTTCTCCATCTTCTCACCATTCTCATGAGAACATTGAGAGTCCCTGAGGTCCAGGACTCTGACCTGGCCTCAGAAATAGGTTTAGCTGGAAAGTGAGTGGGAGGGATGGTCAGGTGAAGGAAACCACACTAAGGTCTTTGAGCATTTGGGAGCATGAGGCAGGAGAATCACTCCAAGTACAAGCTCAAGGTCAGCCCAGGATACATAGTGAGACCCTGTCTCAAAATAGGAGAGAGAGGAGGAAGATGAAGAGGAAGGTGTTTGAGTGTTTAATGCAAGAGCAAAAGTTTTTCTGCAGCTAGTGGAGAGCCCCTGGGATGACTCTCCTTAACTGCATGTAAGAGGAGAGACAGGAAAGGAGAATTTCAGTATCACATAGGGAATTCTACAACCTACACGCGACTTTCCCTGCTGCCGCCAAGAACCAAACCACTGGCTGGAACAGGAAAACAGCACTCACACAAACCCTCAAAGTAGAGAAAAGCTCTCACAGGAATTTAACAGCTGCAAAGCACTAGCTGCAGTAAGAAACGAAGCCTCTCGCCCCTGAGACCACCTTTGTGTCTCCCTTTCTGCGGCCTCTGCTCTTCCCCCAGGATCCACTCAGAATCTTTTCCTTTGTGTTTCCATGACAGAGTTCAGGCAGAGTCTATAAACTGCCCAAGGGCTATAAAACAAGAAGATAAGAATAGCACAAAAAGTCCTTTCTCCCAAGGAAAGATTTGGAGCTCAAAATTCTCTAATGCAATTTCACTGAAGCAGCATGCAGATGCTATTGTGGAGGAAAAAACTACCATCCAAACAGACACCCCAATCCCTGCACAAAGGGGTACAATTACACACAGTATACAACTCTCACTAAAATCTGCTTTCTGCTTCTGTTTCCTGGCCTCCCAACATACCCAGGAGCTTTTCCCTATCCTACCTGAGAAGTTAATTCCACACCCACACTCTCCAACCCCACCATTTCACTCCCTCAGCTATTTCTCTCCTGACTTTCCTAGCTTTGATGTGTGACTGGCCTTTTTTTCACTTGAGTCTTCTAATACTGACCTCCACCCAGCACCCCAGACAGTTTCAATTTCTAATATTATACACTGAGTTCCCGAGGCCACAGTGAAAGTGACTAGAGCCTACTTCGGTTTCAGAAGCCCCTGATCAACTTTACTATATCGTAGCCTCCTTAATATAGTTGGTACCTGAAATTCCTCTTGAATTCTGAAGCACTTCAAATTTTATTATTGGACCAAATTCTACATTTTTACTTTCAGAATGTCCTGTGTCTGTATTTGCTATGGCGATATCCTTAAATGTAAATTCCCCAATGGGAGAGAAATGTGTACTGAGACAACAGAATTCATCAGATGTGCAGGGTTTCTGCTCCAATTCTTCTCTCTCCCTTACTCGGCAGAATCTCTGTGCGACTCTGTCATTGTCTGTAACTTTAATTAGCATCTGGAAAGGAACGCCCAAATCTAGGCTTCCCATTTGGCTTGCCCTTGAGATTCACATACAGTTCCAACTGCTCACCTGGTAGCTCCACTTTGATATTCTGGCTTCATAAAGTCAACATCGCCAGAACAAGAGTTATTGTCCTTAAAACTTACTCTTCTTCCTTAGTCTTCTGTTCAATAAATGGTAGCAAGACTCACTCAAATATCTGGCACATGGGGCCCCCTGCCAGATCAAGAGTCCAAGTCTCATTTATCTCCATATCCCCAAATCCAGGCCAGGCCTTACATGCTATGTAGGAATGTTCACTACGTCTTTTCTCAAGTTCTCATATATCAGGGAGGTGCTGTTGACCCCAGTGAGAAATATGAGCCCCGGGCTAAGCTGGCTGAATGTGCCGATACTTCCAGCATCATCTAGTCCCATCTGAGACAGGAGGAACCTTTTTACCACCCACAGGAGAAGACAGAATAAAGAGGACGCATGGGCCACATGTGCTTGACAAATCTCAGCCTGAACCTGCCTCTGTCTACAGACTTCCTCGCTACGACTTAGATTTCTCTAGACAGCCTGCGTGGTGGGCCTGAGTCCCTGGCTGGAATGAGCCTGGCTCTGAACAAAGCATTTCACCTCACTGTTTTTAGGAATGAGACCTCTTATGGGTCACTGATGCTAATCCTCCAATCCCCCTGCTATGGGCTATGTCTAGATGGCCCCCCAAAGCCTCATGCAGTCTTAGGCTTTTGTGGAGGTGAATAAATCTAGAGTTTGTGATTGATTCAAGGTCTAATGCTGGAATTAGGGGTCAAAGCAACATACCCACCTTAGGGGAGGTAGCCTGCATATGGTATGAGGGACAGAAAGGGTTTCTCTCTCTCTCTCTCTCTCTCTCTCTCTCTCTCTCTCTCTCTCTCTCTCTCCTCTCACTTGTTGCTTTTTTGTTTTCTGCTGACATGAACTGTTGCTTCGATGTCATGTGCCACTCTGCCTTGCAGCCAGCAGATTGTGGACTGACACCTTTGCAAACTATGAGCTAAACACACTTTTCTCCCTCTAACTTTGGGCATTGGGTATTTCATCTCAGCAATTAATAAAGTAACTAACACACACACACACACACACACACACACACACACACAGAGGCATACACTATGTGTCAAATGGCTCTAACCTTCTGGGAAACAAGCTCTTACATTTTCCCACAGTTACAAAACTCCAGGCAGGTCCACTAGTTCCACGTCAACTCAGTTTCAAATCTGTGGTTTCAAGCACTGTGTTGTGGATATACTACTAGATTTTGGGGCTCTGTAGGCTTTCCAGGTCCTTGCTGTCCTGAACAAAGAATTAGAAAAGACACACACACACAAAAAAAACTAGCAAGATTTTACATTTACTAAAGGTAGGAAAAGAAGTATACTCTGTAAGGTGAGAGCAGGTCACAGAGAGTTCACAGTGACCAGGAGGTTAATGTCTTTTATATCAGTCATTCTTAAGGATGACATCAGATCCAAGCTCTCCTATCAAAAACCTGTTTAGTTTTATACCAGAATTGAAGGTAACTCTTTTAGACTGGTCCCAGCTGCAGGGCTTAGAAACTGTCTTTTCTGGATGTGTCCTCTGTCTCTGCAGTTGACAGCCATGCCCACTTAGTCAGATGGTTGACACACCCTAATCCCCAGCCTCAAATGTACATTGCTCTTTATTATCGGGATGTTCATGCAAACCCAAGTCTTGCCTGGTTCACTGCTCCCTACTTTGTCTCCTCATAGCTTAGAGGTCCAAATTGCTTCAGAGCCCAACCACATGAGCTCATGGGCATCGGGACTTTATCTCCACAACCTAAGTGTCTTTCATTATTTTGGGCAGATCGTGACTAACAACTTTGTGAACAGCAACTCTTTTTTTTTTTTCTGAGATAGGATATCAATAGGAAGTTCAGGCTATCTTTGAACTTACTGTGTAACCCAGGTTGGCCTTGAACTCACAGTGATCCTCCTTCCTCAGCCTTCCCAGTAGATTATAGGCATGTGGCACCACGCCCAGGATGAAGAGCATTTTTAAGATTTATGTCTTCAGTAACTATTTTTGCATCAGAGATTAACTTTTGGCATCTTCAATAATAAATTAGTTAAACTGTAACTTCTTTATCAAATAAAAGACAAACTTAAATAAACATGAAATGTTTTCTAGATTTAGAAATCTAGACCTTTAAAAATAACTCCATTAGGGCTGGCCAGATAGCTCAGCAGACTAAAGCACCTGTTAGACAGACCACAGGGGCCACGGTTCCATCTCAGGCACCAGAAGCTGTGCCCGCTCTGCCTCCAGGACATGCTGAGATAGCAATTGAAACTGGGTGTGGTGGCACATGCCTGGAATCCCAGCTCTTGGGAGGCTGAAAATAGGCAGTTCACTACAAATCCAATCTGTGTAGTGATACCCTGTAGACCCTGTACTAAATGCCTAAAAAATAAATGATTTTTTTAAATTTAAGTTACTCTACATTTTTTCCATTCAAATACATTTGCTTTTCTGGAATTTGGGATAATTATAATGCTTCACTTAAAATACTTTTTATTTAAATACTACTTCCCAATTTCATAACATCAGAGTAAAAGGAAATTTAATCCCTCTGTAAACAATTTTGGCATTAAAATTCATTTAACTATTTACATAATGGTGAGAAAAACTCAATGAGACTACCAATCTATTTACCATCTTGTGCTTGATGAAGCACATTAGAACATGGAGACACAGTCAGAACACCAGTTGCTTGATCACGAGACCATGTTCCCATACTTCTCTAACAAGTTCTCATCACCCCCTTCTTACCCTCGGGCCTTGGGCAAAGGGACAAGCTATGGATTATAAGTAAGTCAATGCCAATAGACTATTGACAAAGGTCTTGGCAGACATGTTTTCCTTATAAGGGAAAATAAGCATAGTAATTGTTTACATAAGAATGAATAAAACCTGAGTATCCAAAAGCAACAGTTAGAGTTAGCAAATATTTTCATTAAAGTCAACCTTTTTTTCCAATTCGAGGGCAAGCCCAAGCTTGTGGCCTCCAGCCTTAATACTCTTCCCATCTACCAGGGCACACAGTGTAAGCTTCACACCAGGCCTCAGAGTCTGAGTGTAACCCACTCCAATCAAACTAGAGTGGTTGCCCTTTGCAGAAATGGAAGCAGTGGGACCCAACTGATACTTAGCTGCAATGCCAAAGCGAGTGCTATTGGTTCCTAAAGTCCAAGCAAGGTTTACTGAAGTGTCAAGATCTTCACATACTTTTTGATAGATTGAGCCTCCAAATTCTGTCCCAACATTGACAATAATGTGTAGCTGGGAGTCCCCAGTCCTGTAGCCCACTGCAAAGCTATTCCTTGTCAGCTTTGATTTGGCACTGTCAAAGGTCACCTGGTGCCCAGCAAGCCAACCCTCATAACCAAAGACAGCAGATCTGTGGATTGCAGGCCCAGCAAAATCAAACTCAACATCACAACCAAGGTTTATATACTCCCTCTTGTAAGAGGACTTGATTTTACCTCTTTTCCCGTGTTTGGTGAGAAGGTAGTATCAAATGTCAGTTTCAAGCCTTGACAAATCTGGTCTTCAATCGTGCTTTCTGTTCCCAGAGTGTTATCAGTGTTCCACTTCTCTGTGACAATCAAGCCATACTCACACCATTTATATTTGGTCTCCAAGGTCCCTGTAACTTCACCAATGTCTGTGTTAGATGAACCAGATGTTGAGCATTCCACACCACTGCATGACTTCGTTTTCACATCCAGTTTCACCAACCCAAAGTCAAATCCTTTGTTGAAAATATCTCTGGCAGCTTTGCGAAGGTCAGCGTATAATGGAGGAACACACACTGGCAGCGCACAAGTCTGAGCACGGATCACCATGGTGAGGTCCCTGGAAGAGGTAGTCTGGTGGTCTCCTGAGGACGCCCTCACCCCCACCACCACTCAGCTCACTCAGGCTCTGGCTGCGGCTGCGGCTGCAGCTGCAGCTCCTGGAGGGCAAAGTGAAGGAGACCTTGATCTTCTTTTAAATTTAAATGTATTGGTACAAAAAAATGTATTGGTACAATTTAGGTATACACAATGACCACATACATTATAGGGAATTGGCATCTGTACATGATAAAGTCAACCTCCATTAATTTTCATTAAAAGCAATTTTGATGAGGGCTGGGGATGTGGCCGAGTGGCACAGCACCTGCCTGGTAAGTGCAAGGTCCTGAGTTCGATTCTTGGTACCAAAAAATAAAATTAAATTACATTAAAAAAATTAAAATATATGGGCTGGGGAGATAGCACAGCTACATAAGCACTTGCCTAGCACACACAAGGTCCCGAGTTCAATCCCCGGTACTGCAAAAATAATAAATAAAAGAATAATAAAAGCAATTTTTTTTGGTGGAACCTGGGATTGAACTCAGGACCCTGTGCTTGCCAGGCAAGCACTTATTCTACTGAGCCATCTCCCCAGCCTAGATAAAAGCACTTTTGATGTACAGATTCAATACAATCCCTACCAAAATCCTCACTGTTGGACTGGGGAGATTGCACTGCAGTCTAAGCACCTTCCTGGAAAACAAAAGGGCCCAAGTTTGATCCCAGTACCACATACCATGTTGGCCCTGGAACCCCAAGCATGCCATGCTGGCCACCAGAAACTTGGCATGGTGGTGCACACCTGTAATTCCAGCACTGGGGCACTGGGGAGGCTGAGACAGGAGGATCACTGCAAGTCCAAGCTATGAGTCAAAGCTGAGTAGCAAGACCCTCTACTTAATAATTAATAAAAGATTTTTTAAAAATACTCACTCACTGCTCTTTTTTTCTTTGTAACACTTGACAAGCTGAGCCTCAAATTCATATAAAAATGTAGGAGGCTCATGTTAGTAAAAAACAACCTAAAAATAGGATCAACGGAGGGGCCAGGATTTGATCCCTGGGCTTGCGCTGCTGCCCCCTCCCCCAGGGCCAGTTGAGATGTTGATAGAGACTGGGCATGGTGGCTTGCACCTGTAATCTCAGCTCTTGGGAGACCATAAATGATCACTCTGAGTCCAATCTACATAGTGAGACCCAGTAGACCCTGTACTAAAAATAAATAAA
>NW_004524645.1:9499085-9511054 GCF_000260255.1 Octodon degus
TGGCCAAATAGCTCAGTGGATTAAACTACCTGCAAGCAGGTGCAGGGGCCTGGGGTTCAATCCCCAGGCATGCTGTGCTGGCCCAACCCCCAGGGCACACTGAGACAGCAATTGAGACTGGGCATGGTCATGTGCACCTGTAATCCCAGCTCTTGGGAGGCTGTAAATAGGCAGATCACTACGAGTCCGACCTAGTAGTGAGGCCCTGAACACCCTGTAGACCCTTCCCTAAAATACAAAAGCATAAAAATAGGATCAAAATTACCAAAATTCACATTCCCATTTCCGAGCCTAGCTCAGGGAGAGGTGGGTGGCACAGGCCTGTAATCCCAGCATTCAGGTAGCTGAGGCAAAAGGATTGTTGTGAGTTCGAGACCAGCTTGAGCTACATAGTGAGCTCAAGGCCAGGATGAACTACACAGCAAGACGCTGTCTCAAAAAGAAAAAAAAACAGAGTAATAAAATCACTGTGATACTAGCATAAGGACATGCATGTGGACGAATGGAATATACTTGAGAGGTAAGAAGAAGAATCTTGCATTCTTAGTCAAATGCTTTTGAGTCTCCTACTTTTTTCTTTGGCAATTTCTTCTGGGGGGAGTACCAGGAATCAAACTCACAACCTCACACTTGCCAGGCAGGTAGGTGCTGTGCTACTGAGCTGTATCCCTGGCTCACCTTTTTCTTTCTTTCTTTCCTTCCTTCTTTTTTTCTTTCTTCTTTTAAGACAGTTTCACTATGAAGTTCAGGCTGGCCTTGAACTCACTATGTAGCTCAAGCTGGTCTCGAACTCAAAACAATCTATAGCCCAGACTGGACTCAAACTTGCAGCAATCCTCTTGCCTCAGCCTCCCTAATGCTGTGATTCCAGATGTGCACCACCAGGCCTGGCCTCAACTGGTTTTGACAACACTGCCAAGACAAGCCCAGAGGAAATACAATCTTTTCAAAAAAAAATGGTGAAACTATAATATCCCAAGAAATGAAGTTGAATCATTACCTCATACTCCACAGATAAATTAAATTAATGTGGATCATAGGTCCAAATGTAAGAGCTAAAACTATAAAATCTTAGAAGAAATCAAGATGTATATTTTCATGACCTTGGGTTAAGCAGTGATTTCTCAGATATGATAACAACAATAGAAAAATAAAGTGGACTTCATCAAGACTAATAACTTTTGTGTTTTATTCAGCAATATCAAGAATGTCAAAAGAAGCCCATTGTGATAGCACACACCTGCACTCAGGAAGCTGAGGCAGGAGTATGTACATGAGTTGAAGGCCAGCTGGGGCTTTATAGTGAGTTCAAAGTCAGCCTGAACTACATAGCAAAAAATATTAAATTAATTAATTAAATAATTAAATGACTAAAACTTAACTTTATATTAGACAAAGGATTCGGATATTTCTCCAAAGAAGATAAACAAGTAGCGAATGCACATCAATAATCACCAGGGAAATGCAAATGAAAAGCAGAATGAGATATGACGTCACACTTGCTAGGATGGCAATAATAAAAAAGAGACAATAACAACTGTTGCCATGGGGCGAAAAAATTCAATTTCTCAAGCATAGCTGGCAGTAATACAGAATAGTATGGCTGCTTTGGAAAACAGTGTGGTAGTTTTTGAAAATATTAGCCACAGTGACGTAAGAGATAGAGCATGGCAAAGCAGGCTGGGAAAATGAGCAAAGCCTGTCAATCACAAGATCCCATGGCAGGCATAGCCACTGCTACCACTGTTGCCACTGCTCCTCCCTTTTTGTTCTTGCTGTTTTAAAGCACTATGGGGCCAGGGAGATGGCTCAATAGAATAAGCGCTTGCCTGGCAAGTGCAAGGGCCTGAGTTCAATCCCCGGTTCCGCTAAATAAATAAATAAGGCAGTATGAACTGCTGCCCTCTACCATGTGCCACTCTGCCTTAGAGCCAGCTGAGTATGGACTGAAACCTCCACTAACTGTAAGCTAAATAAACCTTTCCTTCTTTCACTTTGGATGTCAGGTATTTTGTCCCAGCAATGAGTGAAAAGTAACCTAGACACTCAAAGAATGATGAAGTAACTATAATATGTCATAAAAAAGAAAATAAAAACTGGACTACCAAAGATTAGGTGAACATTTTTTAAAATTTAGGCTGATAAACTTCCTAGCATGACCTGAAGTTAAAACCTTGAAAGAGAAAGACTAAACAGTTTAATTTCCCATGCAAACGAAAGATATGCATGGGAAAAAAAACATAAAACAATATGACATGTGCAAAGCCAGGAAAGACAGTGATAACTTATATTGGGCAAATAATTAATATCCACCAATGATAGAGTTTTAAACTTTAAATAAATGATACAAAAGAAGGTAAAGGATATAAAAGCATTTACAAAGCAAATTTAAAATGTCAAGACAGGGCTGGGGAGATTAAAAAAAAAGATAAGACCCCCAGAGCAATGTGAGGACCCCATATGTAGAACTTCTCTCAAGCCCCCACTAGACCTGGATGGCATGAAAAAGAGTGGCCATCACACAGATACTGCATAGACTTTAACTTTTGCTTTTATCTCCTTTTTGTTTATCTGACCCAACTTTGCTCTTCAGATCTGGTTCCTCCCATACCCATTTACTCCACTCATGTCAAATTAACATTTGGCACCATTTTTGGCTTGCATCATCCAGCTCTTTGTTTGAGGCAAGAAGAACCTGGAATACTTTTGATTGAACAGCCTTTTCTAAAGATACTGCCGTATAACAATCCTGGCTTCCAGGGTTCTGTAGATTCTTTCCAAGTCCTTGGTGTCCTGAACAAACAACAGGACAAGATGTGTGGAAAAGGTATCAAGGTTTTACATTTACTGAAGGTACCATAGGAAGTGAAGTGTGCCCTGCAGAGTTTCCAGTAGCCTTAAATTCAGAGTGACCCTTCTGCTTCAGCCTCTCAAATGCTGGGATTACAGCAGTGCCACCACTCCCAGGTTTAATAGATTTTATTTCAATATTGTATCCATAATGTTATTATTTTAACACATGAGTGACTTGAAAAATATTGAAGAGCTAGAGTATTCCTCTTTACAAATTGTTTTGGGTCTGGTCTGCATGCTGCACTCACAGCACACCTCCATGCAGCTGGACAGCCATGTGCCAGGTGGATGCACATAGCAGTGGCACAAGACCAAGGGAAGCAAACAGGCCCTAGAACATTAACCCTTCACTCACTGTTTCACTTAGCAGCAGCACTCTGCCAAGCTCTCCTCAGAAACCATGGCCCAAGGCCACAGGAGAAAGCCGCAGGGAGGAGCAACCTCAGCCTTCCACTTGGAGATAATGGGGTGCCCTCCCCACCTGCCACTAGTGGGGCTGCTGTGGCCAGAACCCAGTTTGGATTCTGCCTTTCTCCTGAGTCAGGAGCAAGCTACACTTGCTAATTTCTTTATTTCCCTTTGTCATTCTTTCTATAAAATTTCTCTATCAGCACAGGAGAAAAAATTCTGGCTCATTCTGCTTGCTGTCCTGCAAGCAATTAAGTCCTTTATCTCCAATTGCAGGGTCGTCTTCTGCCAGGATTCATGGCACTGTGCAAGCTGATTTGTCATCTAAAAATTAGGGTCAAATCACAGGTCTTTTGCGACTCTTTTTTCTTTTCCTTTCTTTCTGTTTGTTTGGCAGAGGCAGGGTGGGAGGTGGCAGAGGGGCAGTCCAAGATGGCCTTAAATTCACTGTGTAGCCCAGGCTGATCTTGAAATCACAGCAATCCTCCTGCCCCAGCCTCCCAAGTGCTGGGACTACAGGGTACACCACCACGCTCAGCTTCTGTCCTATCTCCTTCTTTTTCCCTTCTTTGACTTTTCTTTTTTCCCTTGCTTTCAAATCTGCAGGACTGCTAGGGAGGTAGCTCAGTGGCATAGGCGCCTGCCTGGCAAGCACAAGGTCATGTGTTCAATCCCTGATAGATACCCAAAAAATAAAATAATGAACAATCAAATCTGCAGGACCAAACGCATCTTTCACAATTGCCTGGGTGGGATGCCTGGTAAGCAGCACAGATTAGCCAGTAATACAGAGATGCCCTAGGCTACCCTACGGGGGCAGAATGGCTTCTACACTACAAGATGTGCCTGGAACTGACTGAAGTTAATCCACCCATGAGTGCTGAGCCTCATCAGCTATAGAGGGAGTAGGAGAAAAGCTAAAATTAAACTCAAACCTTCTCCATATTCCCTTCTTCCAAAATCAGAGTTAGCCACATAGAGAACCCTGGAGTTTGAAGAGGAGCAACTTTACTATAGTACCATCCAACATCTGCTATCGGGGGAAAGTTCATAAGGAAAATGAAAGTACACTAGCAGTGAATGCGGTGTCCACACAAGAAGGAGTAGCTCCAAAGCCAGCCTATTACTACTGTGCAATTTTCAAGTATCTTTAGAAGGCAGTTATCTGGGCATGATGCTGCATGCCTGTACTCACAGTACTCAGGAGGCTGAGGCAGAGTTCGAGGCCAGAATGGGCTACAAAATGAGCTTAAGACCAACCTGAACTGCATAGTAAGACCATGTCTGCAAAAGGCAAAAGAAGGAGGAGGAGGAAGAGGAAGAGAAGGAAAAAGAGGAAAAAAAGAAAAAGAGGAGGAGGAAGAGGAGGAGAAGGAAAAGATGGAGAAAGAGGACTAGGAGCTTAAGAAGGAGAAGGAGGAGAAGGAAAAGAAGGAGAAAGCGGTTGTGGTGGAAGGAGAACTGGTGGTCCTCTTGGGACATCCAGGTGAACTGAATCAGGTGGTTCTGGATGTGGATGTCCCATCTGAGGGCTGTGGCCAACAGCATAAAAGGAGAACTGGAGGGAAAGATGGTGTGCTGTTGAGCCTCCTGGAGAAACTTGTAATGCTGGCTTTCCTGATATGAACTCAGCAATCTTCATCAGAGGAGCCAGAGTCCTCTGTTGATGAGGATGGCTATGGTTCTCTTTGGGGGAGCTCTGGACATCACTTGGAGCATCCTTTCCTGGCTCCAGTGCAGATCCACCAGTCTGCTGGCAGAGACCCTTCATCCTGCTACAAAGATTTTCTAGCTTCCACCTCTGACCTTTGGACCTTCCCAGTGCAGGTCTTTGAAAGAGACTTACATGAGACATTGTCATGGGCTCTAGGCCTCTGGTAGGACTCATGGGGGTTTTGTCACGAGCTCTAGGTCATTAGCTAGATTCATGCAGGACATTGTCATGGGATCCAGACCCTCAGCTGGATTCTTTGGGTCTCTAGTATGTGGACAGATCTCCCACACTCTTGCACTTGACTCTTTGGGTGAATATCATAAAATAATTCTAGAAATTATGTGTCCTGCATTATATCCGTTCCCTTGAAAACCCTGACTGCAACGGCAGTTAATCCCTTAGGCCAGTGTTGGCAAACCTTTTAGAGCTGTCAATGACACCAACAACCTGCCATTGCACGCCTGTTGTAGGTTCACTATCATTGCCCTGGTAGTGAGCAGCATTGAGTTTTTAAGAACTTAAGAAGAAAGTCTTTCTCAACCACCATCCTTCCCCCACCTTATTAATAGGACTAGAGTTTCCTACACTGCAACACCTACTAACATGGAGGAAAAGCTCTTTACACCCAATAGACTATTAGAGAGTCTAAATTCAAGCCTCGAGAAGAGATGGGCTGGGTATGTTGGCACATGCTTATAATCCCAGCACTTGGGAGGCTGAGGCAGAAGGATTGCCATGAGTTCAAAGCCAGCCTGCATTATACGGAAAGACTCTATTTCAAAAATATGAGAGAGAGAGAGAGAGAGAGAGAGAGAGAGAGAGACAGAGACAGAGACAGAGAGACAGAGATAGACAGAGACAGACAGAAACAGAGAGAGGTCAATAGCCTATACATGGAAAATCCTACCTCTATAAATAATACAAAAAGTCTAAGAGAGTCAGACCTGAGTTATGGGTAATGAATGGGCTTTCAGAAGAAAGGGCATAGACTCAGAATGGGCAGATAATAGATCCAGTCCAAAGCCATCTGAAGGTCAATTGTAAGGAGTCTCTACCAGCCAACTTTGATGGACATAAAACTGTCCCCCAGAGGACAACCAGAGACCTGCCCTGCAAGACTAGAGTCCAAAGAGTCATGAGAGTCCAAATTCATTCCAACCCAGCACTAGCCACGTGAGGAGCATCCAATAATGAAAGCATGAAATTGATTTTCGTGCCAGCACAAGTCCCTTGCTTTATCACAAAATGATCATTATCACATAGCCTGGAACCAGCCTGCAGATGACCCCTTAAGATGTTCTGGGGATGTGTGTCCTCCCTTTTAGTACCCTAACTGCTGGAGGTGATACTTGTGATGGCAGATGGGTCACCAGCTACTCCCACCTGGATTTTTGAGTGTTGATGGAGAAGCCATACACAAGCCATTTCCAAAACCCTGCAAGCCATCAGCACTGATGTCCACATTCAGCACCGAAGTCCATGGTTCAGAATTGGTATAGCCCTGGACACTGCTGAGCCCTGGTATCCGGCTGGCCCATGGTTCCTGTGAGCTGTCCAGGAAGTCCCAGCAAATCCTGTTCCTGCTTCAGTGGGTCACAGAGACTCTCGCTGCCTGCACCAAAAAGCCTGGCCAGTACACCTTTAATCTTCCAGTGAGATAACTGATGATACCTGTTTGGGTTCCCAGCTCAATAAGTGATTTTCTGCTCATCATTTGTCTTCTCTTATGCTAACTAGAAGATGTGAGCTTCTTGGTTCTGTGTCACTTATTAAAATTTAGTCAATTGGCCACTAGGTCTTACACTGCCAGTGATGAATAGGGAGAAGGTGAGGCCACTCCAGAGACAACGATCTACTCTCTCTATGAGGACAAAAATTGAACTTTGTAGGCTATAATGCTGACACTCAGAAAGTGGCTTGTGACAGGCAAATCCACCACAGGGGTGCTGTCCCACAGAGACACTGCCAGGACAGCCACCTCACCTATGCTACTGAGCCTTTCAGGGTTTGATTTGGTTTGTTTGATTTTGCTTGTTTGTTATGGGGTCTTGCTGGCCTTGAACTCACTACGTAGCCAAGGGTGGCCCCACACACACAGTTATCCTCCTGCCTCAGCCCCCCGAATGCTAAGATTACAGGCATGCACAACCACACTCGGCTAACCCTTCTGGACAGTTAGAAGTCATACCCTACCCTAGGACACCCAAGCTCAGTTAGCCTGTGCCTTTCCTATAAAGACATCAGAGGCTAAGTTAGGGACACTGGCAGGTGCCTGTCATCCCAATATATGGGAGGAGGAGGCAAGAGGACCGCTGCAACTTCCAGGCCAACCTGGACTACATAGCAAGACTTGTCTCAAAATAAACAATCAAAAACTGCAAAGCAAAAAAAAATTGTTGGAGGCTAAATTTAATGTCTTCTAAGTCTGAAGCAGTCAATGGACTAATCATGTTCTTACAAACCTCTTAGAAGTCCGTAGCTTTCCAGCAAGACCAGCTATGCATCTTGAATAAATTTGTGCACACATATCACATTCACATAGCTCCCATTTATCACCCATAAACATCCCATACTAAAGCCATATGGAAAGAAATCATTATCAAAAAGCAATCTGTTTCTCCTTATTGACTATACCTCATTAATTTCTGACTTGATTTTCTCTAAATTGTGTCACTGAATACTTGCTTGTTGGTTTCATTTCTTTAAACATGAGTAATAGTAGCAATTATATCAACTTATATTTACAGAGCTGTTTGTACTGTTCAGAAAACTTTCTCACCGAACATTTTATTTTATTCTCACAATGATCCCAAAAAGAACTTTTAGCCTTTTAAGCACAGTAAGAAGAAAAATAGAATCATTAGCCCCAGGTCATGCAGCTACTATGTAGCTAAATGTGGACTTGAACTCAGATTTTTCAAAACTCTCCACAGCCCAATACCGTGAAGGCTCCTGCTATTATCAGACAAATTCAAGACAATTCTACATTGTCTAAAAATCACTTTAAAACATCTGGATAAGTGCTGGCCAGATAGCTCAGTGGAATGAAGTGCCTGCAAGCAGGTGCAGGGGCTGGGGGTTTGGTCCCAGAGCCTGCCATGCTGGCCCTACCCCCGGAGTGCGCTGAGATGGCAATTAAGACTGGGTGTGGTGGTGCTCTCCTGTAATCGTAGTGCTTTGGAGGCTATAAACAGGTGGATCACTGGAGTCTGATCTAGTAGTGAGACCCTGAACACCTGTAGACCCTTCCCTAAAATACAAAAATAATAATAATAATGATAATAATAATAATAATAATAATAAATAAAACATTTGTAAAGCTGACTGAAAGATTTTCCAATATCACCCCTCCTTTCTGTTCCCTACTTGTTTCCAAAAACAACGAATCAAAATGTCTTCTACCAGACACATCTTAAAACTCCATATAAAAACTTTGAATCCCCAACAACACTATTAAGAGATCAAATCTTAGTTTGATGCAGGATCACATAAACTACTTCAAAGTTCCCAGAATGCTTTGCACAAAGTTCCTTAACACAACAAACACCTCGTGTGATGCCCTAGCATGCAAATTTTTATCTCCACCTACACTGAGGAAACCAGTGTTTCCGGTTATCAGAGGGTGAATGCAAACTTGCTCTTGATAAATCCTTTTCTTTCTGCTCATTCTGTGGGACAGCTTTGAGGATTAAATGTTTTAATGTATATAAAAAGATTTTATAATCACATACAGCAAGAGCATATCTCAGGAAGCGTCACTAGCATAATTACAGGTCATTCAGAAGCCAACAATAGCTGTTCTCTTCCCTCCTCCTTCACCCCTCTCCTTTTTCCCTCTCCCTTCCTCCATCCTAAATAATTTAGAGCACAAAACTGGAGTCCATAGAATCAGCAGCCAACATATTATAGTCTCCACAGGGCACTGGAGGCCAGAAATACAAAAGAGCACAGTTTGGTGAGGACATAAATGATCCTGATTAGCCTACTTCAGGGCATAGCTATGGCTGTGGATTCATAAAGCTGTGTTCCTATTTCCTACCCTAATTATTTGTGAGATAAAGCAATGAAAGACAACAAAATAAATGCAGTGCGTGTAGATATCAATGAGGTACGTTTTGCATTGTTCCATGAAATATCAAAATTAAACATGTAATCAGTTTAACTCCAAGAAAATGTTAGAAAAGCCAGGCTTGGTGATGAACACCTGAATCCCAAGCACTTGGGAGGCAGAGGCAGGAGGATCATAGAAGTTCAAGGCCAGCCTGGGCTACACAGTGAGTTCAAGGCCAGACAGAACTACATAGTGAGACTATCTCCAAAAAAAGTTAGAAAAGTAATAAAAATACATAGCTTTTTCTTTTAAGAAGACAAAGATAAAATCCCTAAGTTTTTGCTTTGGACTTGGTTTTTGCTTTTTGAAAGTTCCTCACTCTATAGCCTAAGCTGGCCTTGAACTCCCTATATAACCCAAGCTGACTTTGAATTTGCAATCCCCCTATGTCAGCCTCCCCAAAATGGTGGGGTTCCAGGTGTGTACCACCATGCTTGGCTTAAAAGTCTTCAAGTTCTTTTGGCTTTGACAAGGACAAACATATGTAGCAATAGAAAGAGAGCTAGCCCTTCTCAGTTCCAGGCTAGAACATAATCTATTTCATGTTAGTTTATTCTTCCATAAAAACACAACAGTCCTAAAAGATATTTATACCATTACCTTACAGGTTAAAAAATGGAGGCTCTAAAATAAAAGTCACTCACTTTCTCCCGGTCTTTGATGCCAAAGCCAAGGCAAAATGGCACTGAATGGAGTGTAGTGGAAAGACAGAGAGACCTGGGGTGGAAGCAGGAAGAGAGACAACAGCAGTTTTGCAAGTTAGCTGGGGGAAGAGCCACTGTGTGACCAAGGTGATATCACCAAGGCCAGAAAACCTTGGCGCCACCATACCAGCAGATACTGCAGGTGCCCGGCACCTGTGCCCATGCAGCCTTCTCCACACACACCAGCCAGGCTGCCACTACAGGTGCCTGCAGTCTTCTGCCCTGGGCTTCTGTGGCTGCAGGAGCAGCTCTGTGTGCAGAAAGTGCTGGGATTCGCACCCCAGGAGCACCTATCAGCCAACAACCGCCTCGCCCTGTCTCTGGGTGTCCCCAGAGATGTCACCAGCTGCCCACAGGCACAACTGACTCAACAACCCACCCTCTACTGGCTGCCTCTCTCTCTCTCTCTCTCTCTCTCTCTCTCTCTCTCTCTCTCTCTCTCTCCCTGCTGGTGTTTCTTGGAACAAACCCACGGATAAACTATTTGCACAGATCTTGTCTCAGTATCTTCTTCGGGGGCAGGAGGCTTCACACTTAAATGGAAGCCTAACTTAAGGCGCTGTGGTGGTGCGCACCTGTAATCCTATCACTCAGGAGGCTGAGGTGGGAAGATCACTGGGAGTTTGAGACTGCCCTGGGCTGCATAGTGAGTTCAAGGCCAACCTAGTGAGACCCTGTCTCAAAAAACAAACAAACAAAAAGCCTATTTTATGAATTTGGAACATGATAAATTTGTATTAGAGCCGTTTAACTCCAACAAATGCACAAATAAACTTACTCAAAAGCAAGCGTGCAAAATAAACTACTGCAGACCCATGTCCTGAGCTGCACCGGCTCCTAGTGCTCTGCAGAACACAGCCACATTTCACTTTCTCCTGCCTCTCCATTAAGGTCCCTCTAAGCTATTTTCAGGAATCCCTGAATCCAGGCCTGGTAGGCCTGTAATGCCAGCACTCAGGAGGCTGTGGTGGGAGGATCACCCTGAGTTGCAGAACAGCCTATGCTACAGTGAGGTCCACGTTAGCCTAGAACACACAGCAAAACCCTGTCTCAAAAAAAAAAAAAAAAAAAAAAAAATCCCAGAATAAGTTGCAAGGACAAGTCAGTCGGTCTCTGCCTACAGAGCTGGCTCTGTCCCCACCCACAGCGACCAGGGCAGGTCACTGACTGCCAGACCTCACTCTGAGCTCCACGAGAAGGGTGAAGGCCTGCCCCCACCTTGGTCACACTTCCTCCCATAGCCCCCACGTGGCTTTGTCTGCACTTCCTTGTCACATAAGCCCCCATAGGACACTCTGCCTCACCGCTTCCACCTGTGGTGTTGCCAGCGACCAACCCCACTGCGCTCATCCTTCAAGCCCTGCTCCTTGCTCCTCCCCGAGACCCTCCTGCCCACAGTGTCCTGTAAATCACCCCTTCCCCTGGGGGCCTGGATGGCAGGACTGTCACAGCTGAGACCCCAGTGGGAGTACCCTCTACTCACTCAACACAGCACTCTAGCGCGGTCTGCCCCGCTGGCCATCTTCACTCTGCTGCCCTCCAATAGCAGAGCCAAAGTGATTGAGGCCATTGAAGTCAGTGGGAACAGTGATGAATTGATCTAATAATTCCCACCATGCAATCAACTGCACAGTGTGCAGACATGGGCTCGGCGATTTGGGTTCTGCTCTGGCTGAAACCCTGCAAACTTTTTTCAAAAGAACATGACGCACACCTTGAAAAGGCTTCTGGTCTACTGCCATGAAACTCTGACCTGATTAGACTTGGGCTGCCAACAGAAGAAATCATAGATACTACAGTTGAGAATTGTTTCAAGCAGAGTATAATGGGGCGTTTGAAAAGATCAAGATGTAACAAATTGAACATGGGCATACACACAACTAGAAAGAGTTCAAATATCCCCATTCTTTCTTAACCCACATGCTGGTCCCTGTACATGTACACATGCGCATAAGATTCACACTAGTTCCAGGTCTGGGCTGTCTCGGAGAAAGTGAGCCAAATCCCAAATCTGTCCTTTATCATGTTTGGAACTTCTGCAAATTACTTAACCTGTAAATTTCTCAGATTGCCCTACAACAATGGAGGTGACAACAGTGTTGAAGCTTTTAATTAAGTACCTAGTTTTAAAGTGCTTAAGGATCCAGGTGCGGTGGCTGATGTCTGTAATCCCAGCACT
>NW_004524645.1:9512679-9513286 GCF_000260255.1 Octodon degus
AGGAAGTGAGAAGTTCTGCTGCACTCCTGGGATCCCCCAGACCAAGCTGAAGCCCATGCCTGGCAAGTGAGTGGAGGAGCTTCTGCGTGCCCCTGTGCCCCCTGTCCCTACCACAACCAACACAAGGCCTGCGATACAGGCCTGGGGTGAAACTCTACAACTGAAGTCCCTGCACAGAGACTAGGAGCCAGAACCACTCAACTAATCCAGGAGCAGAACATCTTGCCAGAGGGGCAAAACAGGTTCACTTCCAAGGGCTGCAGCAGGAAGAAGCTGAACACAACTAGAACCAAGCCAGGCACAACTGGATGGATTCAAACTTAGTAAATCTACACCCAAATTTCCGTAGGTGCTAAGATTATAACAGCACCAAAGCTCTACACCAAAGATCAGAGGACAGTGCTATTCAAAATGACAAAGAGAAGGAGAAAAATGCAAAGACAGGCCCCCAGCCCACCAGGAACAAGTGCAGAGCACACTCACACAGAAGAAATTGGGAATCACACAGCTGAAATGTCTGAATAATGTCAGAAGAAAAGAAAAAACTGCAGAAAGGTACAGAAGAACTCAGATCAGAAATAACCTCTGAAATAAAAAAATTCCAGTC
>NW_004524645.1:9536466-9551179 GCF_000260255.1 Octodon degus
ATAACCACTCTCAATAGCCCAATGACATCCAATGAAATACAAGATGTAATAAAAACTCTACCGTCAAAAAAAACTCCAGGTCCAGATGGATTCACTTCTGGATTCTACAAGAAATTTAAAGAAGATGTTGTCCTTATACTCCTCAAACACTTCCATGAAATTGAAAAGGAAGCAATCCTCCCACAATCATTCCTGGAGGCAAGTATTATACTGATACCAAAACCAGGGAAAGACTCAACTAACAAAGAGAACTACAGGCCAAACTCCCTCATGAACATAGATGCAAAAATCCTCAATGAAATCATTCCAAATAGAATACAGCAAATCATCAAGAAGATCATAAACCATGACCAGGTAGGATTCATCCCAGAGAGGCAAAGATGATTCAATATTCGAAAATCTATAAATTTAGTACACTGTATCAATAGAGCAAAAACTAAAAAACACATGATCACTTCCATTGATGCAGAAAAGGCTCCTGACAAAGTCCAACATTCATTCATGTTCAAAGTCCTACATAAAATTGGAATAGATGGCCTCTACTTCAATCTGATAAAAGCCATTTATGAAAATCCAACAGCTAACATAATTCTAAATGGGAAAAACTGAAATCTTTTACTCTTAGATCTACTACAAGACAAGGATGTCCTCTATTACGACTCTTTTTCAATATAGTTCTAGAATCATTAGCTAGAGCCATTATACAAAACACAGAAATAAAAGGAATAAGAATAGGTAAAGAAGTTAAATTATCATTATTTGCAGATGACATGATACTCTACTTGGAAGACCCAAAAAACTCCACCAAGAAGCTACTAGAATTAATATTGAAATTCAGTAGCATAGCAGGTTACAAAGTCAATACCCAAAAGTCACAGATAACAAACATACTGAGATGGAAATTAGAGAAACAATACCTTTTACAATAGCACTGAGGAAAATGAAATAGCTTGGAATTCATCTAACTAAAGAAGTCAAAGATCTTCCAAGGAAAATTACAGTACTCTGAAAATGAGATCATAGAGGATTTCAGAAAATGGAAAGATATCCCATGCTCCTGGACAGGAAAATCCAAAATCGTGAAGATGGCCATACTCCCAAAATTGCTGTACAGATTTAATGAAATCCCTATCAAACTACCACCAACATACCTCACCAACGTAGAGAAATCATTCCTAAAATTTATTTGGAACCATAAAAGACCTAGAATAGCAAAGGCAATCCAAGCTACCAAAGACAAGGCAGGAGACATCACAATTCCTGACTTGAAATTATACTACAAGGCTATTGTGATAAAATCAGCATGGTACTGGCAACAAAATAGACCTGAGGATCAATGGAATAGATTAGAAGATGCTGAAGCCTCTACGAACACACTCAGCCACCTGATGTAAGACAAAAGTGTCAAACATGCTTTCTGGAAGAAAGATAGCCCTCTTAACAAATGGTGCTGAAAAAACTGGCTCTCTACATGTTGAAAACTAAAACTTGACCCAGGTCTATCACCATCCATTAAGCTAAAGTCAAAATGGATTAGAGATCTGAACATTAAAACAAACAGTAAATCTGCTGGAAGAGAAAGTAGGAGGAACTCTTGAAGACATAGAAGTCGGCAAAGAGTTCAACAAAAATCAAATCGCATGGGAAACACTTGAAAGAATTAAAAACTGGGACCTCCTCTTATTGAGAATTTTTTGCATGTCAAAAGAAATTAGCAACAAAGTGAAAAGACAACCCACAAATTTCAAAAAAATCTTGACTAATAAGCACTCACACAAAGGTCTGCTCTCTAGAACTAACAAAGAACTAGGAAACATTAAGGCCCCTAAATTTAAAGACCCAATCCAGAAATGGGCATCTGACATGAACACACACTTCTCACAGGATGAAATTAAAGAAGTGAATAAATATATGAAAAAATGTTCCACATCATTAGCCATCCATGAAATGCTAATTAAAACAACACTGAGATACTATCACACCCCAGAAAGAATGACTATCATAAAGAAATCAACGAACAAGTGTTGGAGAGGCTGTAGAGGAAAAGGAACCCTTCTCCACTGCTGGTGGGAATGTAGACTGGTGAAACCATTATGGAAATCGATGTGAAGACTCATTAAAAACTAGGAGTAGAAATCCCATTCAAACCAGCTATCCCCCTAGTGGGAGTTTTCGCAGAGGAAGTGAAAAATTCATATCATAGTGATATATATGTACCTATTTTTATAGCAGCACAATTTAAAAGAGCCAATTCTTGCAAAGAACCAAGATGCCTGTCACCTGATGAAAAAGATGTGGTATTTTCATACAATGGAGCATTATTCAGCTATAAAGAATGATAAACTCAAATCCTTTATATTTAAAGGATGCCACTTGACGATATACTCGTAAGTGAAATAAACCCGACCCACATGTGTAAATATCGTATAGTCTCCCTGGTTTAAGAACTCAAAAGAAGAAATAAAAATAGAAAGGTATAACACAATTAAAAGGAAAGCACAAACTTGAGGATTAGACAGTGAAGAGACAGTAAGGTGAAAAGCTAGGAAATACGACAGGAGCAAAACCATACATTTATACGCACAAGATGCGTAAGGCAATGACCCTGAGAATTTTCATCACATTATTGAAACTAGTACTTAATTGGTAGGATTCCCACCCTGACTAACTATATATTCTGATACTTGTGAACTAAGCAACAGCACTGAAGAAAGCAATGTGTAATGGTAGGGTCATGCTTGGTATGCTTGTCATTCTAGTCTTCTAAATACATACTGCTTGTCATGACATGCCAAATACTGCCATACTGTCTCTCAAGTAAATGTTTTTTTTAAAAAAAATAAAAGGATAATAAATGAAAAAAAGAGACAAGAAAAAATGTCACAGAACTATCTTGCTACCATGCTGTATATGGTTAGATTTCTAAATTTCTGTGTAAAAATATGTAACTGTTTATTCCTATTTTTGAAAATATTTTTTAATCTTTTCTTCATATTCTGTAGGAACTTAAATTTTAACATATCAATACTTGATGGAAAATACCTGTTCCCTGTTATGCCTAAGATGTTTGATATTCAAACAGATAGTGAGGTTAAGCTCAACTGCCTATGTTGTAGGTTAATAATAATAAGTTTCTCTTCTGGAGGGTTAACAACCTAAATTTGCAGACCAAAAATTAGATAAACAGAAGGGCTTCAAGGACAGCCAACATTTTGACCATAGCCTTTCAAGGTCAGTGAAAATTCAGGACATAGGAGAATCTATACTGTAACATCATGTAACTCAGTTGTGTCCCAAATTTTCCGATGAAGGAGATTATGGGGCCAGAGAGCAATGTTATCGATGATCTAGAGTGTGCCTAAGGAGAGTCACATGGAGAGATAACATTCTCTCAGGCTTTCACCAGAGAACAAATTTGTTAACCAATGGTCGTGACTCATCCATGTGGCTGACACTGATAAATGATCTGCAAAGTGTGGTAGAGTTTCAGGATAAATCCTGAGGGGACTTGACTGACCTTATCAGATACAAAATTTATATTTCTTGTTACATAGGTCTTCTTTATCTTACTCTTAACCATCCAGCAGAACAGTATGAAAACGAGGTATAAAAAGCAAAGCCGTATTAATATTCTGAGCTGTAAAAGGCTCAAGTCAACAAATTCTGACATTGCCAGTCATGCAGACAAACCACTACTATTATGGACTACTGGACTATATTGTAATATTTTGCTGAATACATGCACCTACAATATTTAAACGATAATGGAATACCCATTTCTAACAAAACTAAACAAAAAAGGGGGATACAGATGAATGACCATTTTGTATCTGTATATTCAAAATAGTTAGGATAGATATACAGCTCTATTCTTTTAATTCAATGAATAGTGAGATTTGTTTGAATAGTGTTTGTGGACAGGATATCATGTCTGAGTCTTGTACAACGAATAATAACTAAGACAACAATATGCAATGCATTAATGTTTGAAACTGCTAATAATCAGTTTTGAAACTGTCTCATTGCTATTTGTTTCTCAATAAATTTATTTTTAAAAAAATATCAAATCCAGTCTCAGGCTGGTGGTGTGGTTCAGTGGGATCTAGGCCCTAGATTCAAATCCCAGCACCAAAAGTTAAGTAACTAAATACAATCTAGTCTCTAAACTCGTATGTATAGCAAATGCCATGTATTAGTTCATTCTCAGTGCTCAAACCCTTTCCTCCCCACAGCAATTACACAGGCACCCTTCATTTAATGACCTACTTGTTTAATGACTATCCGGGATTATGACCCACATTTGGATTTAACGCACAAACGTGAGTAGCAGTGTGACCTTTGGGGGCTTCTCCTGAAGTACAGCACTAGAATTTTTGCTGATTCTACCATAAAGTAATATAGTTTTATGTTCTGTTGTACATTACAGTACTGCATGAAAGAATTATGCAAATAAAAGCAAAGTCATCAAGTTGGCGTCTCCTTCAACCATTTCTTTGTTCTGAATACTGTAATGCATATATGATATACAAACACTCAGTTAGCAACCAGTTCACTTAACCACACAGTCACAGGACTGGGACTCAGTCTCTAAAAGATGAGCATTTATAATTATGACGTACTGTGCATCTGATCAGGCCTAAGTGCTCTAAATATGTAATGTTTTCTTCCAAGTTAAAATGACAAATTAAAAACATATCTACTTTCATTCCTTCTCTAAAGCACAATATGCCTCTCCAAAAGGATTTGTTTTGTTTTGTTTTGTTTGAGATAATATCTTGCTATGTATTCCAGGCAGGCTGTGAACTGGAGGTGACCCTCCTGCCTCAGCTACCCAAGGGCTGGGATCACAGGCATGTGCCACCACACCTGGCTCTATTGAGGATTTTCTATGTCACAGCATAGCAGTGGAGGTGCATAAAAAAAGAGATCACATGGCAAGACCAAAAGCTGGAGGGATGCAGGGGCCAGGCTTGCAGCTTTTGTCCCAGCCCCTCTAGTGGGAGCTAAGTGGGACACCTTAAGATCTGTATTAATCTCTTCCAACCCCTTTCTTCCAAGCCCCAGCTCTTTAAGTTTCCTCCACCTCTCCACATGGTCACACCAAAGCCTAAACTTCTAATACAAGGACCTTCAGGGTTAAACTCCCCAGAAGTGCAGAGAAAAGTCCTCAACACCTGGACAGAGAATGGATATTTTACAACTCACCATGAAATTATAGTTTCATTATGAGTGAAGAGAATTCTTTTTCTATCAGCTTTAACACATCATTCAAAATCTTTAGACATACATGACTTGCATAGACAAGGTGCACCATTTGGGAAATTATTTGTAAAATTGCTTTGGCCAAGGATCTACTATTTCCAGTGAGCTTAAATAACCATTAAGACCAGGTTGCAATCTTAAATATATCTACTGATAATGAAAATATTCTGACATCCTTTAACTATCCAATCTCCTTATGTTTAAAAACCCACTTATGTCTGAGAATGGTGGCATATGCCTGTAATTCCAGCATTCTGGAAGGCTAAGGCAGGAGGATTGGAAATTTAAATCCTGCCCTGGGCAACTATCTCAAAATAGAAAATAAAAAAGGGGTTGGGGACACAGTTCGGTGCAAGGAACTGGGATCAATCCCCAGTACCTCAAAAATACATACATACATATACAAATCCCACATACAGCCATAGCCATCAAGTAAACCTGAGAAATACACAATCCCTGAATCAACAGAAACTTGGACACAAACACAGAAGGAAGCATTGTCCTTCTTCAAAGGATAACCTTTGAAGTAATACACCCACAGAAAGTAATATACCTACTTTCTTGATGCTAATACCATTCACTCCTATACTTCATCTATGTATAAGATTTTGACATGCTGGGCATGATGGTGATGGCTGTAATCCCAGCACTTGGGAGGCTGGGGCAGGAGGGTCACTGTGAGTCAGAAGCCAGCCTGTGCTACATAGTGAAACCCTGTCTCAAAAAAAAAAAAAGAAAACTAAAAAGACTTTGGCATAACACTAATATATATACATCAGTCCCAACCACTTTAGTGGGAGCTAACTGCTAACTGGGACACATTAAGATCTGTATGAATCTCTTTCAACCATTTAATATAGTCAATCCATCTACTTCTGGTTACAAATGATAATAAAAATAATTCAAACACCCATACACCTTTCTTTGCACACATACAGTTTTTTGTCTTGTGTTGCCTTTTTGAAACAGGGTTTCACTATGCAGTTGAGGCTGGCTTGGAACTCACTTTGTAACCCTGGCTGTCTCCATTCATAGTGATCCTTTTGCTTCAGCTTTCTAAGTGCTGGGATTACAGGTGTGTGCTATCACACCAGCCAACACACATAATTTTTAAATGCATCCCCTGGACATTATGCAACTGTTCCACGTACTACAAAAATTTACATAACCCCTTCCCAAACTGAAATATCCCATTGCTAATATTGAGGCAAGAGATTAGGGTCTGGCCAGCTGACAGGGAAAGTGGGTGCGAACTATCTATCACAGAGATCCAGTACACAGATGCAGAAAAAGAATTCCTAAGCCTTGTACCTGGGACCAATCAGAAAGTGCTATCTCCAGTTCTGTTGCAAAATCAAACAGGTTTACAGTTGACTGACCTGGATCTGACATCAGCCTAAAGAATAGTGGATACCGAAGACTCAGTCATTAACTTCACAAACACTGTTCTTTCTCTCTCTGTCTGTCTCAATGGCCACCTGTCATTCTGCAGAGCATACTTCTTTTACTATTTTAATTGACCCATATTCACTTGGTTCTTCTATAGAACATATTTCTTTTCCTATCTTCTTTTTTTATGTATTTGGTAAAGAGTCTCACTACATAGCTCAGACTCATAGCAATCCTCCTATTTTCAGCCTCCCAAGCTCTGGGAATACAGGCATACAGCACCGTACCTGGTCTCAGTGCCCAGCTCAGCATGCTCAGGGGTAGGGCTGGTGCAGCATGTGGAGCCAGGGATTAAAGTCCCATCTCTGCACTTGCCTAAGCAGGCACTTAGTCTGCTGAACTATCTCTCTGGCCCTTTTTCTTATCTTTAATAAATGTAAAACCTTGCTACCTTTTGTGCATGGCTTGTTCAATTTCTTTAGGACGAGAACTTGGAAAGAATCTCTGGAAAGAGCCCATAGCATTCCAGAGCCCAATCACAACACCATTAAGTTATTATACTCAAGATATCTAGGCATTGTCTCCCAGATACATTAAATGTATCTCCTTGCCTGAAAGTTTCTTAGATAGATTCTTTTTGTCACCTAAAGTGGGCCAAAAGACTGAGTGGAGTGGGGAGGAGGACTGAAAAGATAGCTCAGCAGTCTAAGTGCCTGCCTCACAAGTGCAAGGACCCAAGTTCAATTCCCAGTACCACATGCCTGCCAGTCCTGGAACCCTAGGTGCACAGTGCAGGCCCCAAAACCAGGCATGGTGATGCATACCTGTGATCTCAATGCTAGGGAAGCTGAGACAGGAAGATCACCATAAGTCTGAACTGCATAGCAACACCTTGTATCAAATAAATAAATAAATAAATAAATAAATAAATAAATACATTTTAAAAATGATTGAGTGGAGTGGGAAAACAATATTGAGATAGTCAATTAGGGTAAGGCAAAACTGATCAAGCAAGTGGTCATGATTTCAGCCATAGGGACCCAGGGTGCTTGTGCACAGTACAGAATGTGGGATGACTATAATTCCCAAACCCTGTACACAAAACCAGTCAGTAAGTGCTATCTTTAATTCTTTGTTTATATCTGGTCCAAGGCTAAGCTGACCTTTGATAGGTTATCTTAAATGTGACATCAGGTCAAGTTACTTAGGTTGGTTCTGAAGTCCCCAAGGCTGAACATAAGGAACCTGTCCCACCCACCCTTGTAGAATAGGTTCACTGACTCCTTCCATAGGAAAATAATTTTCAGGACTCATCACTAAGAGGCAAGAGAAGAGTTTATTAGAGAGATTTCAGAAGGCACTCAAGAATGGAGTGCAAGCACTCAGGGAAATGAGATGCTACACAAGCCAGAGGGGGTACATTTAAGGGGCTGTCTCCAAGATGAAGGATCCAGGATGTATATCCCTACTGTCTGTCAGGTTATAATGCACATCACCTATATGTGCTTGAAACTGAGATATACAGCCTGCCAACACAGTATTGCTGCATCCTTGGCAGGTGGAGGAAGCACAACGTACAATTTACAGGTGAAAAGGACAGATCCAGTGCCTGAATTTAACAGCTAAGTGTCTTTAAGAACTTGAGGATTTTGTTTTTCTGTGAATTTCCTGGAAAGGAAAAGGGTTGACTAATTTTGATGTCTCAAAGCTACAGTGAAGTACAATTTTAAAACCTTGATTTCCTTGTCTCCTTAGTGCCTAGTTTTTTAACTTCTTCTGTCCCACCTCAAGATGAGAAAGTGATAGAGACAATAGAAGGAAGAAAGGAGAGGTCATGGTTTAGATATGTGTCCTCCAAAAGCCCATGTGCTAAGGGTGTTATGGCCAGCTCATAATACCACTCTACTAGGAGATGGGGGAGCCTTGAAGAGGGAGAGGAACCTTTAGGAGGGGGGACTTAGCTGGAAGCCCTCTATTCACGTGGAGTTCACCCTCCAAAGAGATATTGTGATCCTGGCCTTTCTTCCTTCTTCCTTTGCTTCTGGCCACCACGTGGTAAGCGGCTCAGTAAGCACACACTTCAGCATGAGGCACTGCCTCTCACTTGAAGCTCAAAAGCCATGAGACTGACTTACCAGGAACTGAAAGCACCTGAACTGTGAGCTAAAAAGGAAACAGAAATTCTTCTTTTTAACTACTCTAGGTATTTGGTTAGAAACACAAAGCCAACACATGGAGAGAAAGAGAAGGAGAGGGGGGATACAAACCAGGGAAAGAAGGTGAGTGCATGGGAGAAAAACAGGAAGAGTGTAAAGGAAGAGAGGAAAAAAAGAGCTAAGAAGTTAAACAAGTGATTGATGGGCTTGGTGGCACACACCTGTAATCCCAGCACTGAGGGGGCTGAGGCAGGAGGATCACTGGGAGTTCAAAGCCAGTCTGGGTTTACATAGTGAGTTCAAGGCCAGTCTAGATCACTTAGCTATCTTAAAAGTCCAAAGAAAAAAAATACACCTAGAAATTCAACAAGAGGTATATCACTAGGGCACAGGTAAAGGCAACCTTGCTAGAGCTGCATCGCTCCCACTTTGTAGGATATAAATGGTATATCAACATGATGGTTGTCTCAGTTACTTTTCTCTCATTGCTGGGACAAAATACCCAACACCCAAAATTAAGGAATGAAAGGTTTATTTAGCTCACAGTTAGTGGAGGTTTCAGTCCACACTTGGCTGGCTCCAAGGCAGAGAGAGTGGCACATGGCAGAGGGCAGCAGTTCGTGCTGGTGGAAAACAGCAAAGAGCAAAGGGAGCAGCACTGGCTGGGGCAGCCAGCAAGCCTCTCTCCCCTCCCCATATTGTATTCAGGCTATCTGCCCCAGGGTGCATGTAGCACTCACTCCCATAATCCTAGCGTTGTATCATGAATTAATCACAAACTCTAGAAGTCACCCCAATGACTGCATGAGGCTTTGGGGGGACAAGTAGACACAACCCATAACAGTAGTAAATTAAGTGTCATTGGCCCTCCAATACAACACCAGAAGGCTGAGACTTAAGATGTTGATAAAAAAAAAGGATGTTGATAAAATTTGGAAGTTTTACTGGTGATTCTGTCAGGATGTCCCCCAGGCAGTAATTTTGACATCTTATCTTTGAAAGACAGATTTTATGCAACAAATAAAATCCTATTGTCATGTTCATGTATCACATGGGCACAAACAACTCTAAATGTTTGTTTTGCTTAAAATGAAGAAATGATATCTTTATATCATTTAATTGGACATTGTTGAACACATATTGAACACAATGAAATGCACTTTCTGTTTTGATAGAAATAGGGATGAACAAGATATGGTTCTTGTCCACAAGAAATTTACAACCAAACAGCAGAAAGCCTTCTATTTTAGAAGAGCTGCCATACTTTGTGAAAGCAAAGATGTAGGAAAATAAGGTTAGGACTTTTGTGGGAATTTTGAAGAGATAAAGAAGTACATTTCAGCCTGGGGGAAAACATCCAGGTAGGTACAGAGAATAGGAGAGTTGGTGTGGGATTAAGACACAGTGAAACACAATTAAATAAATGAAATAAAAGTTGTTTTCCTTTATTTCAAAAAATAAATGGTGAATCACAGTAAAGGAAATAATAGAGTGAAGAGACAACCTACAGAATGGGAGAAAGTATTTACAAACTATAAGGATAAATACAAGATGCTACTATACAGAATTTATAAAGGCCTAAAAAATTCCATGGATAGAAAAACTAAACAAACAAAGACCCAAATAACCCAATTTGCAAATGGAAAGAGGGCCAAGAAATGGAGAGAGGAGGCAGGGAGGGGAAAAAAATTGAGATATGTATATGCACCGAGTCCCCATGAGGAACGTGATCATTATTTCCTAACAATATGCACTAATAAAAAAGGGAAAAAATAGGGGGCTGGGGAGATGGCTCAGTGGAATAAGCACTTCCCTGGCAAGTGCAAGGGCCTGAGTTCAATCCCCGGTTCCACAAAAAAAAAAAAAGGGAAAAAATAGCCAGAAGTGGTGGCACATGTCAGTAATCGCAGCACTTGGGAGGCTAAGGCAAGAACACCATTGGTTCAAGACCAGCCTCGTAGTATAGGCTGGCCTACACTACACTACACTACACTACACTACACTACACTACACTACAATGTGTAGTGAAACCCTATCTCAAACAAAGGAAGAAAGAAGAGGCCAATAAACTTAAATGGGCATTTCTCAACAGAAAGAAATGCATGTGGCCAACAGCTATGTAGAAAAATACTTAACACTGCTAATCATCTGGGAAATGCAGTCAAAACCGTAATGAGATAGACACACATACCAGTTTGAATGACTATTACCAAAACATAACAAATGTTGGTGAGTTCTTCTGGAGGAAAGGAAATACTTATACACTGTTGGTGGGAACATTAATTGCTACAGCCATTAAGGAGAATCTTCAGAGAACTGAGGATGGAACCACTGTATAACCCAGCATTGCTACTACTGGGTATGTATGCAAGGAAATAGAGTTAGGGTGTCCAACAGAGATTAGCATACTCGTGTTTGTAGCAGTAATACTCATAATAATAACCAAGAGATGGAAACAACCTAAGTTCATCAGCTGATGAATGGATAAAGATATAAAATGGAATACCATTCAGCCATTAAAAAGGATCAGTTCTGGGCCAGGTTATATCTCAGTGGCACAAGCACCTGCCTGGCAAGCTCAAGGTCCTGAGTTTTCATTCTGGTACAAAAAAATAAAAAGCACTAAGAAGAATATATGCAGTGTGTTATTTGTTGAAACTGTACTTCCGATTTGATTTGAAACTGTCTCATTGTTGTTTATCAATAAAATTTTGGAAAATAAATAAATGAATAAATAAAAATAAAAAGGATCTGTTCCTGTCACCTGTAAAAACATAGATGGAACTAAAGGTCATTATGTTAAGTGGAATAAACAGGATGGAAAGACAAGTACCACATGCTCTCCATCACATGGAATCTAAAAAGTTCACCGCACTGAAGTTGAGAGTAGAGCTTGGGAGAGAGGGGAACTAGAGAATAAGGGTCTGGAGAGCCTGAGCCTTCTCATGTACATAAAATGGAATTAGTGAAGGCTGGGAATGTGGCTCGTAGTAGAGCTCTTGTTTGTATGCACAAGGCCTGGGTTCAACCCCCAGCGTCAACAAAAAAAAAAGTCTGTGATAGATACAGCTCAAGACTCCAATTTCTGGGCTGTGAAGATAGCTCAGTAGAATAAGTACTTGCGGGCTGGTGAGATGGTTCAGTGGTCTAAAGCACCTACTTAGAACAAGCTTAGCAAAGCACAAGGACCACGGTTCAATCCCCCAGCACCACATGCCAGCCAGCCCTGCCCCCTGGTGGGCTGAGCTGGCCACACACACACACACACATAAATAAAAAATTTTAAAAAAAAGAATAAGTACTTGCCTGGCAAGTGCAAAGTCCTGAGTTCAATTCCCAGTACCACACACACACACACACACACACACACACACACAAAAAGTCTCCAATTTCTATGGTGGTGGCGTAGTTTTGAATATATATCCATATTGAAGGATGAGAACCAATTTTTGCTCAGAGGACAAATTGTGGTAGTTTCACGGATATGTCCCCAAATTCTTCCATGTACCTCTCCACAAGAGATGAGAATTAATTACCCCCAAATGGTGGGCTGTAATTAGTGACTACTAATGAATAGAACATTGCAAAATCAGGTGTGATGATGCACACCTGTAATCCCAGCACTCTATTGGCTGAGTCAGGAGGGTCTCCATGAGTTCAAGGTCAACCTGGGCTACATAATGAGCTCAAGATCAGCTCAAACTACACGGTGAGACCCTATCTAAAAAACTAAAGATTCCTGCTTGGGAAGTGCAAGGTCATGAGTTCAATCCTCAGTATCAAAAAAAAAAAATTCACTTTCAGTGCACTCCTATATTTCCCACAACTCAGGAGGCTGAGGCAGGAGGATCGTTGTGAGTTCAAGACCAGTCTGGGCTGCAAAGTGAGCTCAAGGCCAGCCTGAACTGCATAGTGAGACCTTTTCTCAAAACAACAACAAAAACTATTGCCAAAGCCATGGAATGTGGCTTGCAATTATTAGATTATGAAAAGCCTGCCTTGGGTTGCTTGCCTCTGTGGTGAGAAAGCAAGGCCTTCTGGGGTGCAGGTAAGTGGGCTTGGAAGTAGATAATCCACAGGTAGGCTCTGGAGGTGGCAGCCAAGATGATGCCTTGATGGTACCTCATGAGAGAGCCTCCCAAATTGTTTCCAGCTTCTGACTATGGGAACTGTGAGCCTATGACTTTGTGTGTGTGTGTGTGTGTGTGTGTGTGTGTGTGTGTGTGTATTTTAGGTAAGGGTCTACAGGGTGTTCAGGGTCGCACTATTACATTGGACTCGTAGTGATCCGCATGTTTACAGCCTCCCAAGATCTGGGATTACAGGCGCGCCACCACGCCCAGTCTTAATTGCCGTCTCAGTGCACTGGGGGTAGATGTTCTGGCACACCAGGCCCTGGGATTGAGCCTTCAGCCCCTGCGCCTGCCTGCGCACTTTAAACCGCTGAGCTCTTAAGCCTGTGAATTTCACACTTGTGAAATTTGGAGAGAACTTGTTATGTGGTTTAGAAGGAAGAGTGACTGGTGAGCTGACATTTGGCAAGGCAAATGAGAATGCAAATGTAAATGAGAAAGGGTCAGGAGAGAAGAAGGCTTGATGGAAACTTAGCTGAGTGAATTTATGGGCTGATTAAATTAACAGTAGTGCTGACAAGAGAGGAGCTCTGGTGCTCTTCCTGTGTTCACCTGAGATGACCAAGAAGATGGTAATGTCATTAACAAAAAGTGAAATGTAGGAAAGGAAGCACAGAGCCCGGTGTGGTGGTGCATGCCTACACTCCTAGCACTCTGAGAGGTTGAGGCAGGAGGAGCACAAGTGCCAGTCCAGCCTTAACTTAGCAACTTAGGGAGACTCTGTCTCAAAATAAAAAATAAAAAGGGCCAGAGACGCAGCTCAGTGTAAATGCCCTGGGTTTCATCTCCAGTAACACAGAAAAAGAAAAGGAGGCACATGAAGGGGGTCACAACAACTGCACTTTGCCATGTCCATGTGCATGTTGGTCTGAACTATGTTGAGTCTGTAACTAGATGATGTCACCTTTTTGCTAAGATGAAGCATGTGTAACCACATGGTGTCCACATAGAGGCTACTGCAAAGTCCTATCTCGAGCAATTAGGGCACTGTTGCCTAAGAATAGAGATAAAAGCCAGGTGATGCGTACCTGTAATCCCAGCACTCGGGAGGCTGAGGCAAGAGTATCATTGTGAGTTCAATATCAGCCTGGGCTACAAAGTGAGCTCGAGGCCAGCCTAAATTGCATAGTGAGACCCTATCTCAAAAAGACAAAAAAAAAAATGAACAGAGGTGAAGAACCAGAATCAGTCTTGAGGGGCTGGGGAGATAGCTCAGTAGAATAAGTGCTTGCCTGGCAAGTGCAAGGGCCTGAGTTCAGTCCCAGGTTCTGCCAAAAAATAGTAATAAAAATAAATCTTTTTTAAAAAAAGAATCAGTCTTGAGGCCATAACATTAAGTGAAATAAATCAGACACTCAAACTCATCACATGATTTCTCTTTGGTGATAAACTCAAAGCATAAATAATTAAAAGCATGATAAAAGATAGATAATAAGAAAGAGGGAGATAGATCTTTTGCAAATGGGAAAGAGGGACCAGGAGATGAAAGGAAGGGGAAGAGAGAGGAGGGGAAAGGAAGGAGAAGGGAATGTAAAAGGGATAAAGATGTCTTATGTCCATGTCCCAACTCCCCACAGTAAATGTCATTATTATGTACTACAAATATGGACCCATAAAAATGAACGTTAAAGAAAGAAAAGATTGCATCATTAACAGAGATGGGGCCAGCCAGATAGGTTAGCAGACTAAAGCACCTGCTTAGGCAGAGCGCAGTGGCCGGGGTTCAATCCCTGGCATGCCATGCTGGCCCCGCCCCTGGGGCACGCTGAGACA
>NW_004524645.1:9551514-9565618 GCF_000260255.1 Octodon degus
TCTTTTTAAAGTTCATTTATATGTGAAAATAATAAGAGGACTGGGATATTAGGTCCCATTACTAACAAAGGAATGGTATGAGCAAATAATTTAGCACTAATATAATCAAAAAAACAGAACACAGAGAAAAAATAAGTATGTGGGACGCTTTATATCATGAACCCCTTCATATAGAATTTGTTCTCATTTGCATGAAAAATATGCATTTGTGTATGAAATAGGATGCATATAGACAGCCAATTTATTCACTTAAATAAAATAATAACCAGTGATGCTTTAAGCCAGTGTTTGAAAACACATCAAAGATTCAGAGTCAATATAGAGGACTCCAAAGAAAGAATTAAAAAGCCTCAGGGAAAATCATGCTGCCAAAACTAGAACAATAATGAGCTGAAATTTTGAATTTTGTTCTTGCCTTAGTTGATGCATTTGGGCAGAAATGTTGCCTGGAATAAATTTATTTCAGTTTTCTAATAGCATTTTTGTAGCCTCCACCCATTACAGAAATCCCAAGTCCCTTAAGTACCCTTCTCTAGATCAAATAACTGCACAACTTACCATGCTCTGGACAAGAACCTTGATTTCTCTGCTGGTCATGCAGTCCAAAGTGGGTGTGCCCCCCTCAGAAATCTAGTACAGCTCACCACACCTGCTTCAACAGCTTTGCCACACCAGGGCAGCTAGACAATTCCCACACTGAAAGCTACCATTTATTGGACAATTTTAATAAGAAACAGGTGTACATCTCAGCTACCGAACAACTGTGCAAGAAAGGCCACATTTTCTGATTGTCTTTAAGTCAATCCCATATGGACTCTGAGCCCTAGTTCCTGAAAGCTGGCAAGAAATCCAATCTTAATCACTTGTGCCCGCATCCTCCTCCCTCTTCCCTGTTTTTTAAAAATGTCCCAACACCAAACCAGTCATCGATCATTGGCTTATAGTGTTTAGAGCTGAGAAGTCCAGCGAGGCATGAGTTACAATTACTTCCTGCCTCCTGGGATGTATACATTCATCAAGAAGCAAAGAAGAAAATAGGAAATTGCTTTGCCCCCAGGAAACTTTCCTAATGACAATTCCACGGCCATGTTCTAACCCATACATTACGTCTCAGACTTTGGCCTACCCTAACTCCATGCTTTCACCTAGAAAAATACCCAGCTTCCTAGGCCCCTGGAGGAATGTAGATACCCTAGGTTGGGACCACAAGACTGAAGAAAGACTCAGGATGGAGTTTAAAGGCCAACCTGGCACAAACAAGGGGGACAGACTGGCATGCCACATTGCGTGTAGTGGTCTCAAGTGGGATGAAAAATCCAGGGGTGGCTGCCTGTGTCAGTCAGGGCTCACCAGAGGAACAGAATGTATTGCTTACAAGGGAGGAGTGCAATGGCTGCCTGCAGAGTGAGGGATGGAAGAGTGCAAAGGGGTCAGCTGCACACTGGAGATCTGAAGGACCCTGGCAAAAGCCCAAGGCCTGGAGCTCCCACAGAATCTCAAGCAAGTTCCTACTGGGGAGCCACAAGGTCTGTGCTGGAAGCCTGAAGACGGACCTCCAAAGGCGATGGAAGCAGGAGGACAGCTGCGCGTGTGAGGCGAGCTTGGACTGCAAAGTGAGATGAAGGCCAGTCTGAACTGCACAGTGAAAGCCTGTCTCTAAAAGACTAAAATCAAACAAACAAACACACAAACAAGAAGGCCATAGAGGGACTGGCACGCGTCAGAGGAATAAGCAAGACTCCTCTCCTCTTTCCCTTTTTCTGTGCAGGCTACAGCCTCTTCTTTGGTGCCAGCCACATCCATGAGGACCTTCCCTCTTCAGTAAGTCAGCCTTCCACAGATACCCACTACTGTGCTAAAGCAATCAGCTGGGGGGTTCTCATTCAAGTTGACACCATGGTTCACTGTCACAGGGCTGAGGGGGTGAAAAGATTCTGCTGGCTTGAGAAGGTGAGGGGGACGCCAGTCACTTTGAGAAAAGCCAGCCTCAGGAATCAAAAGAAGGGAGCTCTGAAATACACAGAATATTCTGTAGGAAGTAAGAAGTATATTCTAATCTTAGTGCTGGGAGGCTGAGGCAGGAGAGTGGCTGAGTCCAAGGTCAGCCTGGCCTACCTTATGACTTCAGAGCCAGTCTGAATTAGATTCCCTGTCTCAAAAAAAAAAAGGTCAGTCAGCAAGTTTAGTCTGCTCTTTTGAAAATGTAACTAGAAGTGATTTAGCAGTCTGCCAGGGCTTATTATAGTGTTTTGGGCTTTTGTTTTGTTTTCATTTTTGAGATAACAGCAACTTGAAAATTTTTGAAGGCTGCAGAGAAGAAGCTAGGCTTAACACGCAAAAAAAAAAATCAGAGGAAGTTGTTTTTGTTCTAGTGGAGACCAGAGAGAAGAGACTTAGCATAGAGAAAAGGGCTGGTTTACAAAAAGAGAAGTGCATTTCACTGACCTTCTCAAACCAAAAAGCTACAACTCTTGTTGCATAGGTCCTGCTTTACCTTGGTCTTAACCATCCAGTAGAAAAGTATGAAGACGAAATATAGGAAGTAAAGCCATGTTGTTATGTTGAGCTGTGGGGGACTCACATCAATAATTTCTCACATTGCCAATTAAACAGAAGACCCAATGCTATTATGGGCTACTGGACTCTTTTAGAATATTTTGCTGAGTTTACACACCTATAATATTCAACAACGGAACTTAAAAAAAAATTGGGGTATAACTATGAATGTCCATTTTGTATCTGTGTATTCAAAGTGGTTGGGATAGATATATAGTTGCATTCTCTTAATGAATAGAATGATTTTTTCTAATGGTGTTTGTAAGTAGGATCACAAGTCTGCATCTTGTACAGCAATTAACCACTAAGAAGAATATATGCAGTGTATTATTTGTTGAAACTGTACTTTCGATTTGATTTGAAACTGTCTCATTGCTATATGTTTATCAATAAAACTTTGAAAAGGAAAAAAAAAACAAAAACAAAAAGAGAAGTCATCTGGGAGAGGTGGTGCCTGCCTGTAATCCCAGCTCTCAGAAGCTGAAGCAGGAGGATTGCTGTGAGTGCAAAGCCACCCTGGGCTACATAGGGAGTGTCATGGTCTGGGGCTTTTGCAAGGGGAACAACATAATACAGGACACATTTCACAATACTAGTTTATAAGGAATCACCCAGGAATCATGTACAACAAGTGTAGGAAATCTGTCCACACACTAAATACTAAAGAATCCAGCTGAGGTCCTAGATCCTACTGCAGGAATCTGCGCCGGCAAAGGTCAGTGATGGAAGCTAGAATGTCTATGCCAGTGGGATGAAGGATCTGTGCTAGCAGGCTAAGGGATTTGCACTGGAGCTAGGAAGCAATGCTCAAGGTAAGCACCAGAGCTCCCCAAAAGTACCACAGCCATCCTCAGCAACAGTGAGGTCCTGAGCTCCTCTAGCAATGAAGAAAGCTGAGTTCCCATCAGGAAAGCCAAGATGGCAAACTTCTCCAGGAGGCTGAGCAGCACGCCATCTTCCCCTCTGGAGCCAGGAAGAGATGCTCAAGATGAGGACCAGAGCTCCTCCAAAGTTCATCGGGAAAGCCAGCATGACAAGGTCCTCCAGCAGAACAGCCCAAGAGATCCAGAAGCTTCCAACAGCTCCAGAAGCTTCCCCAAACAGCATGCCTAACCGCATTCCGACAGCTTCTCCTGCTCTGCCACAATCCTCAGGTGGCCTCCTGCACCCAGCACCACTCTAGTTTAATTCAACTGTGTGTAATAAGTTGACCACCAGTTAGAAATCCACTACAGTGAGACCTTGTCTCAAAAAACCAGAACATAACAACAGAAGGAAAGAAAAAGAAGTCCCCATATGAACACAGAAAAAGGGCCCGCAGCAGGGGCCAACCTAGGTAAATTTGAGGTCATAAAATCCAGAAGTTATGGGAGTTCAAAACCTCAAGACCTAATTTTTCTCTGTGCAATACAAGACAAGGTCATCTGCAAAATGATGGGGTGGATAGTGGGTTAGAGGCATGAGCAAAAATTTCATTTTCATTTGGTTGCTTGTTTGGGCACATAATATAGAGTAGCTCAAAGATCCACTCATTAATTCTAGTAGTTTGGGTAGATGATCACTGAGCCTGGCAGTAATGACAGTTTTATCTTTTCCTTGTTTTTTTTAATATTAATTTTATTGAGAAAGAAGTAGCAATGAGACAGTTTCAAAACTAATTAGTAGGACAGTTTCAATAATTAATACATTGCATATTGTTGTCTTAGTGGTTATTCATAGTACAAGATGCAGACATGATATCCTGTCCAAACAGTATTAGTACAAATCTTTCTATTCATTGAACTAAGAGAAAGTAAGTTGTGCCCTTCCATTAGTTCTTTCACAGATTGTCATGTCATGGAGTGATTCGGTTCAGGCTGCACACGTTGGGTAATGCAGGGTTGAGGTCCCAGCTTCTCATGGGACTCCAGTTGGTCTTCATCCCAAACCACCTGTGAGACTAGAGTGGCTCTTTTCTAGACCCACGGTAGAGTTATCTGGTCCCACTCATCAAAGAAGTCCCAGCCCTTTTCTGAGGAGACGGTATTGGTCTTGATCAAAACCAGCTTCAGCTGCGCGCATCACATGGCACAGAGGACTCTTAACAGGATGCTCTGTGCCTTTTGAGCTCCTCCTGTGGTCCTTTTCTGGGGCTGTCTACATTCTTTGTACTGGAAAGAAGGACTTAGTAACCTGGATAGTTTTCTAGGTTGTGGGCTTCTTCCTGTTTGATACATTCTATGATCTTCAACAAATATAGTTACTTGCTACACAGTACAGGTGAATGCTTGGCAATGCGTCCTTTGTTGTGCACAAGAACATGAACTATTTTTGACCCACTCAACTCTAATGCTGGGATTATGTACATGTGCCATTATGCCTGACAGAATGACATTTTTTTTCTTTTGAGGTAAGGTCTCTCTGCATAGCCCAGACTGACCTTGAACTCACAGCAATGCTCCTGTCTTAGTGTCACAATAGTTGGGATATTTTAATTTTATTTTAATGAATTATTTAATTTAGCAATCCTAGAAATTTATCCTGGGGCCTTCAGGCTGAGCTACATCCCCAGCCCTGTTGTTTTATTTTTTATTTTAAGAAAGGGTCTCACTAATTCCCCACTTTGCCTGTGCTGGGCTCAGATTTGGAATCCACCTTTCCAGCCTCCCAGAGAGCTGGGAGTACAAGAGTGCAGCTGGCAAGGATATTTTTAGGTTGCTTTCAAGCCCCTCAAAAGTAAACACAAAATAAAACCCCACTGGCTCACTGGTTCTAGAGAGGGAATCAGCCTTGGTCTGTGCTTAGAGCCACTACCAGGTTCACAAGAGATGCTCAGAATTGAGTGAGGGACAACTGTAGGGGCTCTGCAGGGATCCACCAGCCAGAAGCCTGTGTCACCCCTCTGCCCTGCGATGGACAGAGATAGCACTGGGGCAGCATGCATGACATTTGTACTCATCCCTGGGGACCCTGACATCAGGGAGACCAATGAGTGCTGGTCACATAGTTCCTTCTTTTCTTTATTTATCTTTCTTTCTTTCTTTCTTTCTTTCTTTCTTTCTTTCTTTCTTTTTTCTTTCTTTCTCCACAAAGCTGTTCTTGCATGGCCACCACCAGGCTGCACATACTTGGAGAGAAATGGAGTTTACCACAAATCACATTGAATGTGCGAATGGCTGGTGGTGCCCTGGAGCACACATGCACACATCCTGGACGATGGCCCATCCCACGAAGGTTTGATTGTTAAATTTATTTATTTATTTATGACAGAGTCTCACTGTATACTCACACCAACTCATGGTGATGGTAAGTGGCTAAATTGTCCAGGCTGGGCTTAAGCTAGACATCCTCCTGCCTGAGCCTCCTGAGTGCTGGGATTATAGGCATATACCTCCAGCCTGGCATGTCTAAATATACTTTGTCCTGTGTAAAAAGATAACCACAAGTTAGGTGATCCTGTGATCCCAGCACTCAGGAGGATGAGGCAGGAGGATGGCCAGTTCATGCCCAGCTTGGGCAACTTAGCCACTTAGCAAGACCCTGTGTGAAAGTCAGGGGTGGTGGCAGACACCTGTAATCCCAGCACACAGGAGACTGAGGCAGGAGGATCATTGTGTGCGAGTTGGAGGCCAGCCTGAGCTACACAGTGAGTTTAAGGCCAGCCAGGACTACATAGAGACCCTGTCTCAAAACAAACAAATGAGGAAACCCATCTTAGAAGAAGTAATGTTTTCAAAGGCCTGAGGATGTACCTCAGTGGTACGGTCCTGGGTCAATTCCCAGTACCATATACAAAAGCAGCTAAGCACAAATGTGCATGTCTTGTGAGCATGTTTATGGTGGAGTAGAGCTACTTTACGTCAGGAAAATATGGGGCACTTGCGCAGAAGAACACATTATGGTGCTTGGAATCTCGAGTCCCTGTGTGTATGGGAGCAAAGTGAATCATCTTTGTGTCTGGGTGCCGGAAAAGGCCTCTTCCCACCCCACCCCATGCTGCACATGCACCCTACTGTTCAGCCACACCACACCTCAGGAATTCCAGCTGTAATTAACCAAGGAGGGATTTGAGTCTACAGTTCCTAGATTGTTTTCAGGACCTGCATCCTAAAGGCTTCAAGTTTTGGTTCTTAGACGCCGTCTGTGGAGCAAATCAGGATAACTGCCAGGTTCAGGATGCAGCATTTATCTTTGACTTCCTGACTGCCTGTGACTGGCTGTTCTACTCCCATTTCTTTTAAAATGGGGGAAGCCAGGTGTGGTGGCCCGTGTCCATCATTGCAGCACTTGGGAGGCTGAGGCATGGCATTAAGCAGCCTGAGCCACACAGTGAGTTCAAGGCCAACCTGAACTACACGATGACACTGTCCCAAAAAGAAGAAATAAAAGCATCTCTCCTCCTAATCCATCCTGTGCCATGAGAATGACCTTCCCACTTCTTTTGGATTTGAACTCTGCAGTGTTTTCCCTCAGTTTATGCCTCCATCCACACTCAGCAGCTTGCAGGCAAGCCCTATAGTTTTTGCACCTTTGCCTCTTGGTGCTCCTAACAGTCTCTGGAGTGCTGGCCAGGGGCCAGTCTGTCCCTGGTGGTCAACAGCGAGGCCTCACGCCGGGGTGACAGTGCCCTTGCCTTCTCCCTGCAGGAGCCAGACAGTTGGTAGCCAGCACCATTTCTTTCACATGTGGGGTCTGCTGCTGTTTGCCCTCTGGGCCACCAGGGCCTTCCTGCAAATATCACACAAAATATTTTACTCTCCGGATACAGCAACCACCAGGAGAGCAGTGTCCTGAGTCTGACTTCGGGACTGCCACTCACTAGGGACTTGTGTCCACGTCACTGCTCCTGACCCCCCTGCTGCCTCCTTGAAATGGATTCCTTAAGCATGTTAGTAAAACATTTGCATGAACATTTGTGATTGTATGACTTCCACTCCCATCTGCCAAGGTCTTTCTCGGTGAATTATTGCGGGTGAGCCACACTGTGGGCCCTTTCAGGGGCAGCCATGTGGCTGAGAGGTGCTCGGTGTGATGTGGTGGCAGCAGTGCCCAGTCAGCTTCTTCGAGGCATCCCTGTGGAGTGGCATGTCTCCCGCTCAGTGCACCCAGCCTCTGCTCCATTGCTCTTCTCTTTCCCAGCTTCCAGGTTGCCATAGGAGGCAGGAAGCATGGTGGAAAGGGAGCTTGGAGAAAGGGTGCATGGTGTGGTGCTGCAGAACTTACTTGCCTCCTCATGCCAGATGGGTGAGGAGCAGGGGCTGGGATGCTCCACATGCCCTTAAAGACTTCCAAATTCCAGCCACCTCTCTTAATGAAGCACACAAACCATAGCAAAGTGCATCTCATGCTTGTCTAGTTTGGCAGTACTGGGGCTTGAACCCATGGTCTGCACACTGAGCATATCCCCAGCCCTTTTTTATTTTTCATTTTGAGAAAACGTCTTACTAAATTCTTAAGTTCCCTAGGCTGTGCTGGACCTTGCAGTCCTCCTACCTCTGAGTCCCAGAGTGCTGGGATTACAGGTGCATGCCACCACACCAGGCTGAAAGTGGTGTATTTTGCAAGTTATTTCTCAGACCTCTGGCCAGGCTTAAGGGCCAGTTTAGAAGCCAGGCATGGTGGTGTGCTCCTGTAATCCCAGCGCTTGGGAGGCTGAGGCAGGAGGTTCAAGTTTGAGACCAGTCTTGGCTACAAAGTGAGCTCTAGCCCAGCCTGAACTGTATAGTGAGACCGTGTCTCAGAAAAGAAAAGAAAAAAGGACAGTTTAGAGTCCCTCAGCTACTGTGCATGCACTGGTGGGTGCCCCTGTCCTGATGGCCACCAAGTCAAGCACCCTGTGGGATATGAGGCAAAGATACCACCTGCTCCTCTGCAGTGACAGCTGCTATCATGTCAGACATAGAGGGAGGCAGAGTCCTAGAGCCACTGGGGTTCTAGTCCTCCAGCTGTGCTGGGAATGCAGAGTGCATGAACAAGGGCATTGGGGACACACAGGGCTGGTATCCTCGACCTCTTTCCTGCAAGCCAGGAACATCTTGTTCCCATCTGGCCGAGCTCCTGGAACAGAAGATGCTTCTCCACAGAAAACATGTTTATTCAGTGGCCACTGACCTGCCCAGGAGGCTGTACAGGAAACAGATGCAGATAGCAGAAGATGCCTGGAACTGCTTCCTTGGGCCTGGTGGGGACCAGAGCAGGGCAGTGTGAGGTCATGGGAATGAGCCAGGGCCACAGAGCAAGGCCAAAGGACAGATGATGGAACAAAGGCTAAGACAAAAATCTTGGAACTGGGGATGTGGCTCAGTGGTAGAGCTCCTGTCTCACATGCACAAGGTACTGGGTTCAAACCCCAGTACCATAGAAAAATAAGAATAAAATCATTTCCAAGGTTAGGTGTGGCAGTACACATCTATAATCCCAGCCATTGTGAGGCTGACGCAGGGTTACTGTGAGTTCAAGGCCACCCTAAGCTACATAGTGAGGCCTTGAAAAAAAAAAGAAAGAAAAGAAAAACAAAAAAGAACGTTGAAGAACATGTATGTGATGATTTTTTACAACAACTATTTCGTAGACTTTGATGTCAGTAATTCTGTGCTAATTAAATCTGAAAAGCCCAGACGGGTTAAGAAGGTAAGTGTACCAATTGCACAAGGTCATTCTGGTTCTTGCTGAAACACAAAACACCACAAATTTCCACAGTTACCTGGCGACCACACTGGGCCAACAAGTCGAAGGTCGTGGATCTCGGTCTAACATTCCTCTGTCACTCTCGCCTTGTACCAGGAACATTGGAGCTCAGCTGAACTGTGATCTCTTGCCAACATAAATGATTGCTCAGCTGGTAGAGAGCCCCAGGGATGGGCAATTCCATGCTCAAGAACAAGAACTGGAGAGCGCAAATCCAAGTCTATTCTATCATATAAATTAGCCAATTCCGTGATGCATAAGAAGCACTGCTTCGCTTTGCCTGTCTGAAAACCAGGACCTCTGGTCCAGCAGTGCATTGTGTGTCAGCAAAATCTCTTTTCCCAAGCACTCCCGGCTCATGATCTCATTTTCCAAAGTGTTAGCTCTGAAAACATAATCAGCCAAAAGAAATCTGTCCCTTTTCATAAATTAATCTTGCAGATAAATTTTCATGACCACCTCCCTTGAAGGCTGACACTGAATGAGCCACACTCACATTACAACTATAATTTATCTTTGTTAGTAGGTATTTTTGCTCCCTGGGAGGGAATTTTAATCGTCTATAGAGGCAAAAGGATTTAGGAGTGAGGAAATATGTCAAGCTGTCCATGAAAAGAAGAGAACCAGAGAAGTCAATTCAAACTTCCAGGAAAGGGGGACTATGGAAAGCCCTGGGCTAAGCTGTCATCTCTAAGAAATTTTTCAGAACTCTGCCTCCATGACTAACTCTGTGTTCTGTCCTCACCCCTATAGCACTCCTTTATTTACCACCATCTCTGTGTTCTAGGTGCTGTGATAGAACTCTCTCCAGAAAACTGGAATCCCATCAAACAACCAGTTTTACCATGAAATCTCAAAACTATATTGTTAACTGTATCGACGCTCCCTTGCCAAGGGGTAGGAAGTGCTTCTGGGGGCCCACTTGAGCTTCCAACCAGCCCACTGCAACTGCCAAATGCCAGCAACCATCTTCATGTGTCCCCAGATCCCAGCTGGGGAGATGCCACTCCAAGGGATGACGTTCCCAGTGCCCCTCCAGTCTCCAATACTATGGCCCCTCATTGCAGGTTTATTTGCCCTTGGAGTGGCCCTCATATGGCTACCTATGGTAACTCCCTCGTCCACAGGATAACAAAAAGATGTCAAGGTTCCCATTTATTCAGTTTTGTTTTCTGAAATTTCAGTTAGCCACAGTCAGAAATATTAAATGAAAAATTAAAGGAAGAAACAGCTTCTAAACTTTAAATTGCACATCTTCTGAGAAGCCTGATGGAGTCTTGTAACATTCCACCAAGTCCCACATCGGACATGGGTGACCCTTTGCTAGCTTATGCTCGCTGTGCCCAGTAGCAGCTCCGTAGTCACTAAGTAGCCATCTCAGTTACCAGATCCTCTGTCTCAGGATCACACTGCCTGTGTTCAGGTAAAATGGTCAAAAGTCACCCAAAACCACGTCAGAATGCCGACGTCACTCCTCCAGTTTCCTGTCAACACATAAGCATATGTCACCTCATTGCACCACAAGACACATTTGTGTCACTTTTATTCCCTATATTGTTATAATTTTCCTATTTTATCTCTATCTACCATGGCTGTTCATCATGATATGTCAAGCTGAGTGGATTAAGAACCATCCAGCAAGTTAGCAAAGCACCACTCTAGGTGGGCCTGTGCATGACTGACATGTAGGCCAGCAAGCTGAGGGCAGAACACCCACGATGGATTGGGTGCCACCAACCAATAGGCTTTGTAGCCTGGGCAGACCAAAAAGAAGGAAGTGGCCCCATTTTGCCCCATTTGTCCAGTCTTCACTACTGCCTATGGACATCGGTCTCCAGTTTCTATCTCCCAACAGGCTCACACCAGTGACAGTCCAGGGAGTTCCAGGCCATTGACCTTCAGCTGGAGCACAGTCCTTGATCCCTCCTGTGCAGCTTCCAGCTTCTTGGACTGAGCAGCTGTTGGATTCTGCAGCTCTCCAGCATGCAGACAGGTGATGTGGACTCTTTCCCCCTCTGATCCTCGGTATAAATATACATAGACTTTCTATTGCTTCTGTTCCTTTAGAGAGCCCCAACCAATAGAACTATCATTATTAATCTCTTACTGTGCCTGATCTATGAGTTAAACATTATCATAGGCATTCATGGATAAGAAAAAAAGTAGTATATATCAGGCTCAATACTCTCTGTGATTTCAGGCATCTGCTGTGGTTGTGGAACTTACCTCCCATGGGTAAGGAGGGCTGACTATATTAAAAGTATTTTGGATACCACCTCTGACTGAAAGCATGACCACAGTTTCACTCTCTCCTGTTTTCTACCTGTTTTCTTCAAGGAAACACACATTCTCATTTGCTGTCCCCAATATGAAGAGTCCATATAAACTCTCTCTCTCTCTCTCTCGCTCGCTCGCTCGCTCGCTCGCTCTGTTTTTTTGTTTGCTTGTTTGTTTGTTTTGTCTTTTTGTGGTCTTATCTTTTTGAGACAGGGCCTCACTATGCAGGTCAGGCTGGCCTGGAGCTCACTTTGGAGCCCAGGCTGGTTTTGAACTCTCAACACTTTTCCTGCCTCAGCCTCCCAATATGTGCACCACCACACCTGGCCAACATGAACTTTCTGAGCTAGCTGATTTCACAGAAGAATCTAACATTGCTTCCAATCTCCCTGAACGTCTTGCCCTTGCTTGCATTTTAGATGCTACAAAGTGAATAAAGAAAGGTATCTGTCTCTCCCCCTAAAAAGAAAAGGAATGAAAAGATTCATAAGCATTTGGTTCTGAGTTTTCTTGCTGTTCTCCCCCTCAACTTCCATTGGCTACGATACTGTAAAGAAAAAGTTCATTTTACTAAATATAGTAATACGTAAAAATAAATGACAGAAACTATTGAATGTTTAAGTAAGACCAAACTAGTTTTGTTATCGTTTGTGTGACAATTAACCTTTCTAAAATAATTTTATTGAGAAACAAATAGCAATGAGACAGCTTCAAAACCAATTAGTCCAACAGTTTCAATAATTAATACATGGCATATCGTTGTCTTCTTAGTGGTTATTCATAGTACAAGATGCAGGGGCCGGGGAGATGGCTCAGTGGAATAAGCGCTTCCCTGCCAAGTGCAAGGGCCTGAATTCAAGCCCTGGTTCTGAAAAAAAAACATAGTACAAGATGAAAACATGATATCCTGTCCACAAACACTATTAGAATGACTCTATTCATTGAATTAAGAGAAAGTAGCTGTATATCTATCCTAACTATTTTGAATATACAAATACAAAATGGTCATTCATTTGTATCCCCCTTTTTTTGTTTAGTTTTGTCACAGATGAGTATCCCATTGTCATTTAAATATTGCAGGTGTGTGAATTCAGCAAAATATTCCAATATAGTCCAGTAGTCCACAATAGTAGTGGATTATCTGTAGGACTGACAATGTCAGAATTTGTTGACTTGAGCCTTTCACAGCTCAGCATATTAGTATGGCTTTACTTTTTATACTTTGTTTTTATACTTTTCTGCTGGATGATTAAGACCAAGATAAAGCAAGACATATATAACAAGAAATATAACTTTTGTATCTGACAAGTTCAATCAAATCCCCTCAGGATTTATCCTGAAACCCTGTACCACAGTTTGTAGATCCTTTGTCAGTGTCAGCCATGTGGATGAGTCACGGCCATTGCTTGACCAATTTGCTCTCTGAGAAAGCCTGAGAGAGTGTTTTCTCTCCATGTGACTCTCCTAAGACACACTCTACATCATTGATCACTTTCTTCTTTGACCCCATAATCTCCTTGATCAGATAATTTGCGACACAACTGAGTTACATGATGTTACAATACAGGTTCTCCTATATCCTGAGTCCTCGCTGACCTTGAAAGGCTAGGCCTAAAATGTTGGCTATCCTTGCAGCCCTTCTATTTCTCTAATTTTTCATCTGCAAACTCAGGTTGTTAACCCTGCAGAAGAGAAGCTTATTATTACCCTACAACATAGGCAGTTGAGCTTAACCTCACTCTCTGTCTGAATATCAAACATCTTAGACATAACATGGAATAGTATTTTCCATGAAGTATTGATATGTTGAACTTTAAGTCCCTACAGAATATGAGGGAAAAAAATTAAAAAATATTTTCAAAAATAGGAATAAACAGTTATATATTTTTACACAGAAATTTAGAAATCTAACAATATACAGCATTTTAGCAAGACAGTCCTACGATATTTTTTTCTTGTCTTTTGTTTTCAGTTAACCTTGTCAATTTGATTGGCTTCAGAGGTGCCTGAGGGGTTAGTGAGGAACTTTTCTGAGTAGGTCTTGGAGCCATGATGCTGGGGACAATATGCGGTCTGGCTCCTTTCTCTCTGGCTTCTTGACTCTCTACTTCCTGGCTGCCATAGCTTCAGCAGCTTTATTCTGCAACACCCTTCCATCATGGTGTTCCTGCCTCAGAACCAAGCAACCATGGACTGGAGCCTCTAAAATCAGAAGGCAGAACTACATAAGCAGACATTATCTCAAAAGGCAAGATAAATTCCTGTGGTTACTGAAGCTGTCAACCCCCTCATCTTCCCAAGAGCATCAAAAGCTTCAGTTTCTGCTTGTTGGTCTTGGAGTGGAAGAATGATTGGTTTCTCTTTACTTGCCCCCACTCAATTTCCTTTACCTTCTTATAAACTCAGCAGTGTGTTTCAAATGAAGATAGCTATATATTACTTGGTACGTCCAGTTGTTTTAGACTAGGAGTGCTGCTGATCACTTCATTCGCCATTGTGTCATGAGTGAGTCTGTTTAGTTCTAATTGGGTTTAATGACAATGTTTATCTGAAGAAGAAAACAAAATTTACTTACACTGGTTTCACCCAATTTTTTTTTTTTTTT
>NW_004524645.1:9566573-9567350 GCF_000260255.1 Octodon degus
AGTTTCCCCCATGTGCCTAATCCTCCTCAGCAAGTCTTGTCTTGTCCTGTGAGTGCCACAGCATTGCCAAAGCCCCAGCATTGCTAGGGCTTTCCGCTCTGGCCCAAAAAAAAGCAGGGAGTTGCCTCATTCAGTGTGGCTCAAAGGGCCGGACAAGGACAGCCTTGGACATCCCTCAGGCTGCTTATGATCTGTGGTCTTTGACAAACATGGACTAATAACAGAAAAGTGGCTGGAGATGTAGCTCAGTGGCAGACTCTTGCCGAGTCCATGCAAGGCCCTGGGATACATCCCCACCACTAAGAAAAAAGTGAGCTTTGCACTGGAGAAAGCCAAAAGTGGAAACTGGGCCAGGATATAGCTCAGTGGCACAGGGCCTGCCTGGTAAGTGCAGGGTCTTGAGTTCCATTTCTGGTGCCAAACAAATCTAATAAGTAGGCACCAAGATAGTCAGTTGAGTAAGAGACTAGCAACCTGGAAAGATTACCAAGTCATCCCATCAATCTGATATAATTACAGCTTTGGTTCTTTCAAACCAATATTATTTTTTTTTTGGCAGTTCTGGTGATTTTTTATTCTTATAAATACTTGTTTCTACAGGACACTTAAAAGAATAAATAGAGGCACACAGCTATAATTTCCACATAATCTGCTGCTGAAGGAGATTTGGTGTGAGGAGGGGAGCTGGGGGCGTGTCTGAGTTCCAGGGCACTTCGATGCCTCAGGACGAACTATGTAGCGATTCTGCCTGCCCAGCTCTGACCCAGGTCCGAGGGC